>NW_020273515.1:0-1766 GCF_003268045.1 Sipha flava
GACAGTAAATTTTTATAGAGAAATACAAAAAAAAAAAAAAAAAAAAAATGAAATAGACAATAAATATTTTTGGGCGTAAAAAAAAAAAATTTAACGCCGAACTTCATATAGCCATGTCTAAAAGTGTACCATAACTCAAAGGCACTGTACTCGGTTTATTTGTAATTGTGCTGTTATGACTTTTTGATTTGTTTTTTGTTATTACGCGTTTCTGAAACAAAAAAAAAAATAATTGTAACTCAAGTTAACCTTCTGAATTATCATTTAACCCACTGGGGTAAAAATACAAAATATTTCCATACGACTTATTACAGGAAGCACGAAATGTAAAATCCAATGTATAGTATTCGCTGAAGAGTAAATGGTGAGAACCATTCGAATAATTATCAATAAAATGTATAAAAAACTATTTCAATAGATTACCATATAAACGAAAATTTCAACTTAGAAAACAATTATTCTTTTGGTAAATATTGCATTATTATTGAAGTAGATTCTATTGGATTGTATAGAAATGAAAATTTACCAAACAATGAGTTTTAATACAAACCTGTGATCAATCTACTTTGTGCAGTTGTGTTGTTTGCATGTGAGTAGGCATATAAAATGTAAATGTATTCATCAATAAAAGACGGGTAGATTTTACCAAAAAAGTTATTGGTATCACAGATTATGGACACGATTTTTTTTTTTTTTTTTTTATTATTCGTGTTATGTCAAATAAATATTACCACGTATATACTTATGCAAATGTGAATTACACAATGAAAGTTAATGTCATATTTTTTATATAGTTTTTTCTAATCGTCCTGCGCAATACGAAATAAATACATTTGTATGCGCTATTGGTCGTGGTGTAATGACAATTCGTTAAAAAAAAATTATCTTGATATGAAATCAGATTTTATCGTTTAATTGTGAAAACAGTTTCATTATAATTTTGATTTACACTTGTACTGTGATTATTTGTTTTATAACGTAGATTGTGTAGAAAAAAACCCTATCAAAATATGATGTTTGATTTTTAAAAATGGAATTTTATGAAGAAACTGACCGTAATAATGAAATAAAATGAAATTTAAATTGTATATTATTCATGGAAATCGAAAATAAAACCATACAGTAGGTAGCAATGAACTTTAGATTCTATCGTTGTGGGAGATTCTCGAAGCGTAATGCTTTGTTATTCAAACGGTACGAATCAAATTTATTAATTATAATTATTATTGTTCAGTGTATAATATAAAATAAAAATTTGTGTTATTACGTGAGTAAAATATATTTGTATGTATAAATAAAAGCGAAACAAAATAAATATTGTATTATAGTAGAAAAGTAAATGCAATTAGAATAAAAAAAAAAAGGATTGGAGGGGAGGAAATCTTAAATTATTGGTTTGTTATCACTTTTCGTTGTATATATATATATATATATACTCGCATTGTGTTTCATGAGAAGTTATTCAAAAGGATGAACGATGTAGTAATAATACATATATTGCACGATGCGATAACTAATGTTAATATTTTACATCGATGGTGTGCATTTGCCAACAATGCGATAGTAGGTGCTTATGGAATCCGTCGAACGAAAGTTTCTGATGCATATTAGGCCA
Source organism: Sipha flava (assembly GCF_003268045.1). Taxonomy (NCBI): domain Eukaryota; kingdom Metazoa; phylum Arthropoda; class Insecta; order Hemiptera; family Aphididae; genus Sipha; species Sipha flava. The sequence goes on from NW_020273515.1 coordinate 1,616, forward strand.
AATAAATTCGAAATAACTTCGCCGTGGATCCACTGAATTACAGATCCCAAGATGAACACTTAATCACCAACCTAATCAAGCCTATGTTTTCATTGTTGCAACCAAAAAAATAAGTACATATTCGTTACTCAAATATATTTCTATAATCAAC
>NW_020273516.1:0-4942 GCF_003268045.1 Sipha flava
AACTATTTACTTAACCGAGAATACTTAATTATTGTAAGTTTAAAAAAGGAACGAATTAAATATAAAAAAATAAAAAAGTAACTAAAAAATATAAAATTAATTGATTTAATTTTAATCACAGTTGTTATTCAAAAGAAAAACAACGCACCAGTGGGAGTAAGTAGGTATGTATTTGTTTATCGTAAGTTCGTTTCACTCTGGATCGGCTTCTAGATTTCGGGTGTTTACTATAATATAGAAATAAATACAATGTTTTAATAATTAATAACATTTTGAGAACTGAAAAAAATAAATAAATAATTTTTTTATTTTATTACTATTAACATACACAATGGGCAGGAATTATAAAAAATATAATTTGTAAGAATGACAATATTTAACAAACGTGAATTGAACAAAATAAATAATATTGGACATAGACTATACCTCATAGATTATGTACATTATCAGGTTATAGAGTATGGATTATGTCTCATCGTTGCTCCTGTCGCCGTATGCCGCCAAAAAAATATTATTTAAATATGAATGTTTTTTATTTACAATAATTAATTTTTATAATGAAAAACATTAACCGATGAAATACTAAGATCTGTTTAAGTTGAAAAAGTTTTTATATACCCTAATTTAAGTTTCAGAACGATTTATACTAAAATTATTATTCTATAGCGCATGTTAGAATATAATTATCTACAAATACAACAATGTATTTTTATTTGAAATATGGATTAAATGTTGAAAATATATCATATTTTACATAGTAAAAATCATATTTTTAAATATTCTTCAGTCGCGATAAAAGAAGTATGCCAAAAAAAGTTTCCTTGTGCCTGGAGGACGGGGAGCGTATTACCAAACCAATACCCGTATCCACCGTTTTTTGGAACAAGAGTTTCTGGTAGTCAATTAACAAGCCACCTATGCCGTTTACTATCATTGCAAAGCATTGTAGCGAACGTTAGATGTGATCTGCAATATATCATGTTATATCAAAGGAGAATCCAGGGACGATAATCACTTTCTCTATTTCAGAGAGAAATATACACTTTATTAAAATGTCAGGGCTTTTTAAACAATTTACACGTATTGACCTCGGTTAAAAATATACAATTCGGGTAACGTATGTTTTTTTAAATATAATGTGTAAAATGTTAACGTGCAATACGTAGTGTTTAAGATAATTGGTGAAGTCGACTGTATAGGGTGATTTTTATAAATAATCCGAACTTAATATCAATTCGTTGTGTTTACTGATTATTGTATCAAATCGAAACAACAAATAATAATAATATGTTATATAATTATACAAATCTGTCGATTAGAAAATGGAAGAAATTCACTTATTAATAAATATCACAATAAATTAATACAGTAATAAAAAAAAATGACGAGAATTATAAGAACCGTGAGGAATTGGATTGCGTTGGAACGGTCAGTAGTGATGATACTGTGGTGTAAACGTATATGTTAATATGATTGACAGCAATATGACAGTGGCAGTGCTGGTGGTGATGGTAGAGTTGATCGGTGGTAAATGTGGTGCACTAATGCGATGGTGATAGGAAAAAAAGGGTAACGATGATGGAAGACGTTAAATACTAATTTTTATTAGACGTTAGTGGTATACACAATGATTTGGGAAAAAAACAGGACTACGGTGTGCATTTCCGAAAAATTTCGGTAGGCGGACGATAACAGAAACCAGCCGTTGATCTGTCCTCATTTCATCAAATCAGACAGACCAAAATATATGTATGTAAAATAGCCAAGGCAGTGTCAAAGACTGTTGATGACTTTCGAATCACGGACTCTCGATCGCCGTCCGTTCCAAAGCTGTACCACGTTTCTCAGGGATCTTTATTTAACAAGGATAGAGAATAAAAAGAATCGATGTCCCTTATTCACTAGATACGTTTTCTCGTGGCAACGGTGTTGGCGTCGACAACGACCGCTATTATTTTTCCTTTACCGGTCCGCGCCACCGTATCGAGCGCATTGTCCGTTCGTAACGATACTCTGAAATATGCAAATTTATATACATGCATATATAAACTCGTATATATACCCACACATGAAGTGTCTACCAGCAGCTGTGTATATACGTATAGTTTCCATAGACCATCACCGACAGCGCGAACCGTTTTATCATCGCCAACACCATCGGTTGGCCACCATAACGCGGATTTCTTAGGCCGGGTTAGGTGTACACGTATATAAGTAGCTCATATATTCACTTTTATATATAAATTTTATACATATGGCTATGTATACATAAAAGTATATACCTATGTATGTATTTCTATGATCTGCTTTATGGCGTTGACGAGAGATCAAACTGACCTCTCATGCGTATTATTCCGCTAACGCGTCTATATATTTTTGAAAATCAATATCAATATTTTATCAAAAGCTTTCAGTACCTACAATATTAAAATAAATTGTTTACGCGGTTAATGCAATTCAAGTTTATATTATATTTTATATTATTTTCTTTTATGTCTTTTAAACATTTGTGCCTTTAAAGTATAGGTCTGTATCGTCGTACAAACATAATTCTGTAATTGTATAATCGCGTTCATGCGTTTTTAATATTTTACGTTCATCGTAAAATTCGGATTTACATTATAATACATTAATATTAATGTGCAAGTATTACATTCGATTCAATGTGATATCACGAGTTGCAGTGGCGTATCCATGGGGGGGGGGTTGAGGGTCAGACCCCCCATGAACCTGAGATAGTAAATTAACTTCTACATGAAACATGGTTTTTTTCTTTAACATTTTTATATTTTAGAATTTTAACTTAGAAATCATATTAATAGTTTGTATAAATACTATAAACGTATATACACACGCTGCACACACACACAGACGTCATAATATTTTTATCATATTTAGATACTTTACTACTACTTTGATAATTTTAGCTTGGGAATATATTATTTATGTTTTCTACAACGGCTGATTCTTAATCGGTCCTCTGGTTCCAATAACTGAGATAAAAACGATATCATTGTCTGTATTCAAAGTTTATTCTTTTATTGCATTCGCGGCTCGCCGATCATTAACACAATCCTTATTGTGTAAATCTAATAGTTATTAGTTAATAGTTAGTCGTTGCCCGTTAGTGTCTCACTGTTTTACTTATTACTCGTTTATTCGTTTATATTTGACATTTGTATTTCATTATATTTGTTTAATTTTAATTTGAAATCATCCTAAGACGTCTAAACATTCCATTATGGTAAGATATTTTTAAAATTAAATTTTTAGTACATCTAAGTGATTGGACAAAAAATATTCTAATATTTAATATTTATGTTCCTAAATTAGTTCTTAGTTCCTAAATTGTGGTTATTGTTATTATTATTTATTGTTATAGGTAAATTCTCTAACAAATAAGCAGACTAAAAAAAAATAATTATTTTATATTACCCGAGTCAAAAAAACTAATGTCAACCAGACTTAAAAATACCGAGATCAATACAAATATTAGTCAAAATGATAGTGTTAAAATTAAATATATATATATTTTCTGAACCCCCCCACCAATAAAAAGTTCCTGGCTACGCCACTGAATTCAGAAATAGTACATTCAATAATTTTAAAATTTTTATTACAAAAAATAATGTATTCCAATAATTATAGTGTATTAGTGTATGTATTAGTATCAGAAATTTAATTGAATCGTGTAATTAATTTTAATATGGCAATTCAATTAACTAACTGGTTAGTGGTTGCAATTTAGCATATACTCGTAATAGAAAATATTTAATTCGACAAGTTAGAAATTTAACTTTAAAGTTAATAAAAAAAAAAAAAGATTAAAAAAATAGACAATTAAGTATCTGGACTTTTTAAATCATTCATTGAAACACAATGTACCGCGATGAATCCGTAAACGAAATATTTATAAAACTGTAGATGTATAATGCTAGCACGTAGGTGTATGTGTATGTTAGCATATTATGTAGATTCGAGGTTGTTGGAATCGTTCCATGTCATCTTTAAAAATCAACAAATCATTCTGCACGCCAATATGTTTTAGTAATAATATATAAATTTAACCGTTTGGTCTTAAATTTGTATTTAATAGCGCGTTACTATTTAATATCGATATTCGAATCGTATATTATGTATTCAGAAAATAAATAAAACAAAACTTTCATGATGATGAACCACTAACTCATTTATAAAATATAGGATTTAACACAACACTCACGCACCCAAACGTATGTATAAATATATATTCATCACATACACGCATATGTAATAAAGATATTGATATTTTTAACATATGTCATAAATGTTATATCTTTTATTTCCGTTTATATTGGATAAATAATCGAATAGCAAAGAAGTGAAAATTTTGGACGAGTTAATTGATAGTGTATCGACTCTTTATATCAGTCCATCAAATGACGTTTTGCGCCCGTGTGACGATGGTAACATGGGCTAACTTGGTGTACACATAACAAGAGCTTTTCCGGAATTATTTGTAAATGCATATTTTGTAAACTAATTGCGTACTCATACAACAAATTAATCATATCACGTGGTTTATAGTGATGTAAGATTGACTATTTGTAAATATTTTTTCAAAATCATTCCACGGAATAACCACGAATGATGCATTAATATATCATACGTGTAAATCGTATGGATCCAGAACTTTTATTCTAACATATTTTATAGATTAAGATTATTATCCAAGCAGTCGTTTCAGTGTGTTGAATATAAACTGGCCCATCAAAAGCCGTTGCCCAGTGTTTAAACTTAACATTGCATTTAAAATTACATATTATATTCATATGTACGTTATAGTTTGGAAAAACGATATATTTAACCATAAAATTATTAATTGTAATTTACTATTTGATTTCAAGTAAAAATTGTGTACCGAACGGTGAATTTAAATCGAGGTGCTACTAATATTGAGTCG
>NW_020273516.1:4952-9649 GCF_003268045.1 Sipha flava
TTTTAAATACGCCACCAAGCACTATCTATATCAGTGGTTTCCAACTTCTTCTATTCTGATTTATTTTGGCTCTATTCTACGACCCCTCTGTAGATTTTCAAAAATCGCACTCCCTTCTATAAATTGAAAAAATATATCAATTTTTTTTTAATGTAATTTACAAATAAAGTATACAATATTCGGAATGATTCCTTTTTTATTGATGATGATAATTTTAAAATATAAATAATAGTAAATTATAAAATAGAACAATCAATTATGGTGAACTATTATAGCAATAAATTATTATGAAATATTAATAATAGTAAATAAAAAAATAGATAGTAAAATTAATAATTAATGTTAATTGTTGTTAATGCTGACAACACTTTTCTTTCGACAGTTTTATTATATACGGCTCAATATTTTCATCAAAGCAGCTTTATAAATATTAATTAAAGGCTTTTAATTTCTTATCAAGTCATTTGTAAAACACAAAATTCTTGTTATTAGTATCTCGATTGTTATCGGATAGTACTTTACATGTATGTCAAAATCGTAATACGGTTCACTCTTTACGCACGCGCGCACGACGTTGCCTATTCTTTTTACGAAAAAAATTATACATCAACAACGTGCAAAAAGGGACAGAAAGACGCTCGAAAGAAAAAAAGAAAAATATAGAGTGTTTTGCAATCGTAGAAAACAAAAAACTAGTACAGATCTTACGCGTGTGCCCATAAATTACGATGACGTGATAATTATCGTAAATTAAAAAAAAAATAAATAAATAAAAAAAATAGTTGAGAGTATTATTATTATAATTATCTTTATTCAGTTTCACATTGTATTTTTAAATATAATTGACAATAAATTACAACTGACACGTATGCCAACTGAGCTAATGCTCGTATCTGGCATACGATTACCATTTTACGTAAAATAACATAACAATGAAATATAATATAATAAAATAAAATGGACGATATAAGATAATAATATACAAAATTAAATCATATAACTATAGTACCTTACGACATTGTTTTTTAACAACATTTTTATAACAAAGTTATCAAAAATGTAGTATAAGGTAATATGTAATACAAAACAAAAAGAAGAATAATAAAAAACATAATATTTTACATTACGAACTTAAGGTTATTTCACATAACGATATTTTATAATTTGATTTACACACTCATGTCCACTCAGGTCAACCACAACCTTGTTTAATAATTTTTTTATGTTATATTTAATAGTAACATTATTTGTATTGTTTGAACATAACTCATTATAATATATTAATATCATAATATAACTCAAACATTTTTTATTTGATTCTTTACATCATTATCTAAATTATTAAGAATTGTTTTACACATATGGTCAGGAGAGATTTTTGAACAAGTTAGGGATGTAAATGGAATTTTAATACATTTTTCCATTATTTTTCTATAATTCCTTTATCATTTATAGTTTGCCTTTGTATAGATTTAATTAGAATTTGTCTTATATATAATTTATAAATAGATAATGTGTTTGTATATTTAAATAATTCCACTGATGAATAAAATAACGGGAGGGAAAACGCTATTTTTATAATATTTTTTTTTCTGTTGTATGAATTGCAGCTATATCTATTCTAATTGCACCACCCAACAAAGGTTATAACAGAATTGATTGACACAGAGCCATGTACACAGTCATTATGGTTAATTTGCTTAAGAATCGTATTTTGTAAGATAGAGTAGCTAATATCCTCATTTTATTTTTAATTATATGTAAGTGATCTGACTATTTAAGTTTGTGATCCATTGTCACCCCTAAATATTTGAAAGAATGTACCATTTCCATTGGTTTGTAGTCACAACTGGCAGAATATATATCGCAACTATAGACTGTTAAGTTATAGTCCATGGGAACTGTGGTGTATTAGTGACTATTGGCATGTATACTTATTTATCAATATTAAGGGATAGTAGGTTCACTTTCATCCAGATATATAATTTACGTAGGTCAAATTCAACAATTTGTTTTAAATATTCCCAATTATTTTCAACGTTAACTAAAGTAATATCATCAGCAAACATAAATAACTTACCTTTATTTTGGAGGCTGGTATCGAGTTAATATAAATTAGGATTGGTACCGGCCCTAACGATGTACTTTGTGTGACCCCGTAATCATCTACATAACAATAATTACTATGGAGTGGTACAACTGTAATCAGTTATTGTCTATCACTCAAATAACTTTCAAACCAATTCAACGTGATTGAATCAAAACCCAACTCCTTTAACTTTTGCATTAGAATCCGTCGAATAATTGAGTCGAATGCCTTTTCTAGATTTAAGAAAACGATTAATATCTTATTTTTACTATTACTTTTATTATGCAAGAAATTTGTCTGATCAAACAATGCATCCTCTGTGCCCATGTTTCTTCTAAAACCATACTGCCCCTCAAATAAAATTTTGTTATACTCTAAGAACTCTAAAAATTGGTTTTTAACTATCTTTTTAAGACTTTTAGCCAATAATCCAACTAGCGAATTGGGCCTATAATTAGAAAAATCCTTAATATTTTCTTTTTTATAAACCGGTACTATCCTAGCTACTTTAAATTCATCCGGTACTAAACTACTGATAAGACTACAGTTAATCATGTGGACATTAGGCAATAATACATTGTCACCGATTTGTTTAAAAATTTTTGCAGTGAAACCATCTGGTTCAGGCGCAGAGTTGTTATTTAACTTTTTTAATACCATCTTGACGTTATTACTACCAATTGTGTTTAATTTGAAATTGTTATATGAGGTTGATTGATTGGTATTGACATCTAAGGTGTGCTCTGTTTTATTTATATTTTTAATGAAGTTTTTTTCGACCAACTTACTACCAGTTGTTGCGTAATAAGAATTAACTATATTAAGGTATTCATTAGGATTAGTATTAAGGTATATATATATTTATTTTTAAGCGCCTTCGTGAAATGTATAGTACTGTGAGTAATAAAACAGACTATACTCTATGTCTATAGTATAAAAACTATTGTGTATAGTTAATTAGGTATATAAAATATAATTTAATGAATTGATTATTAAAACATATAATTTTTACATAGTAATACTGAGATGTTCAATTTATTTTAATTTTCATATTGGTTCGATTGCTATCGATTTGATGTGAACTGTTTTAGAGTTATTTACAGTCAAATACTTGTTACTTTGTCTTATCTTTATTATTTATTAATGCTAAATAAAACCGAAGTTACAAAATATAAATTTAAATATATGATATATTAGTATTGTGTATTCAGTATAAACTATAGAGTATAAAGCATTGGCTATAGGGTGCCTCCAAATTTTTAAAAAATAATAAAGGGTGTCGTGAGTCAAAAAAAGTTGGGAACTTTCGCTCTAGCCGGTTTGGTAATACGCGGCCGGGGAATATATAAATTATATCATAATTCTAAACATTACTATGTACTGAAAAAATATAAATAAATGTATTAAAAACATTAAATTTTAAATTGTTAATAAAAATGAATACTTTAATAACAAAAAAAATAATGTAAAGGGGTCTAGAGATTACTCATGCAGTTAAAACACAAAAATATATTTAATAATAAAAAACAAATACCAATTCAAATAAATTGAAATTTAATTTATAAATTTAGAATATTAATAATTTAACTAAATATAGAAAGGAGAAAAATTGATTTATGTAATGGAAAAATATTATTTACACAACGGAGAATACTTAATTATTTTAAGTTTAATAAGTTAATGGATTAAATATAAAAAAATTTAGTCAAAGCTTAAAACATAAATTTAATCAATTTTGTTATAATTACAGTTGTTATTCAAAATAAAAACGACTTACCGTTACTCCTGGGAGTAAGTAGATAAGTGATTGTCAATAGTAAGTTTATTTCACTTTTAATCGGCTCCTAAATTTCGGCTGTTTACTCTAATAAAAAGAAAAAGAAATAATAATTAATTTTTTTATTTTATTAGTATTAATATATATAATGGGCAAGAATTATAAAAAACGTAATTCGTAAGAATGACAATTATTAACAAACGTGAATAGAATAAGACAAGTAATATTAGACATAGATTATCTGTCTCATCATTGCTCCCATCACAGTAGGGCGCCAAAAAATATTATTTAAATTTAAATGTTTTTTATTTACAAAAATTTATTTTAACACATTAACCGATGGAATACTATGATCTGTTAGGTTGTAATAGTTTATATACCCTCTCATTTAAGTTTAAAACGATTTTTCCTAAAACTATTAGGCTATAGCTCATATTAGGATATAACAATGTATTATTATTTGAAATATGAATTAAATATTAAAAATTGTGTCTTATAACAATAAATAATATTTATAAATACTTGTCAATCGCCATAAAAGAAGTACGTTTAAAAAGGCTTAGTTTTTTAATTTATTTGTTATTAATATTAATAATCATATACTCTTGGCAGTAATCATAAAAAATGTAATTTGTACGAATGTAATGATTTAACAAACTGAAATAGAATATGACAAATAACATTGTACATAGATTAGTTGTCTCATCATTGTTTCCATTACGGTTTGTTAATCCGTGTGCCGCGGAATATTATTTATATGTAGAAGTTTTTATTTAGGTACAATAATTTATTTTAATTATAAAAAGACATTAACCAACTTAATACTAAGGT
>NW_020273517.1:0-145278 GCF_003268045.1 Sipha flava
TAGATGAATGAAAATTGTAGTTACACAAAAGTAGAGGGATGCCATCCCTCCGTATCCCCCCCCACTTCGAGCACTGGGGTACACATTTTATAAGTAATTGTTTTCACAGGGATTTTAAAGATTACGGTCACTGGTTCAAAGAAACCGTCACCAACCATTCCCTTGCGCGCACTTCCATCGATCGAAACAACGGGACAAGTTTACGTAGGAAACATAATGTTATTGGATTAGATTTATTGTTGATATGATAAAGATAGGAACATTATAGGAATTTGTACTGGATCAAGTACGTTGCTCGAATGTCATATTATTCTGGGATCAATGTTTTTGGGGGATACCCTGGTGGTTCTACTTTATATAAGCGCCTCACGGTGTATTTCGCCAATGCCTCGCAAAAGCTTGCACCAGCTCAGGGGTGGTTTCAGGGGGGTCCCTAGGGGCCACGGTCCCCTTCCAATCTCGTACCGTATTTATAAAAAATTGTATATTATTAACGAAAAATGCATATTACAATATGTACTATCATACGACACGCACAAGTATGTAGTTAGAGCCATAGAGGTATGACGGTTGAAAGGAGTTTCTCCATACTTCGGAGACTAAAAACCTAGCTCCGTTCAATGATGATTGAATATAGACTATCAGCATTATGTTCAATTAATGTATATCATAAAGTAGATATTCTAGATAAAATAGATCATATTATTGATATTTTTACCAGTTTTAAAAATAGACGACTTGAATTTGTGTTGTAAAAATTGTTGTTTTCTTTTTGTTATAAAATTTTGTAAAATTATAACTTGCCCCCTCCCCCCCTAACCAAGGCTCTGGAGCCGCCCCATCACCGGCTCTAGTACTGATCCACATAGACATGCACTTTATGCGTCCGGAAATGTTGAAAAAGTGTGAACCGTCGGTTTATCTCGTATCCAGTATAATCTGTTACCACGACGTTTACGGGCTACGGAGATGTGGATATTCATTCGGATGTTATTATCGTGCTCCTAAGTGAGACACAATATTGTGTTGAACGACGGCGGTGGGTGCTAAATCGTACTTTGCATATTTTTACATAATATTTTTGACATTTCGAATGGATTTATTCTGGTCTTCACGCACACGCGAACGCACTACTAACAGTGCACACCTGCGCAGCCCATTACTATTATTATTATTTTTTTTCGACAACCACTTGTTCACGTTTTCCATTATTTACGTGACATCGGTCATTACCGTCATTGACGAAACGCGTTTATTTATTGTCACGAGCTGCGTGTGCGGGTGCCGACGGGTGCCGCGGCGGGAACAGCTCGTCGTTTGTTTTCCAATTATGAATTAATCACCTTTTGTTTGATTTCCCGTTCGCGGGACGATTGGTTTTCGAATAATCACAAGTCGCGAGAGAGAAAAAAAAAAACGTCCGCGGACTTTACGCGAATCAACACCGTTCGTTAATCTATTCGAAGACGCGCAGCAGCGGTCGTTTTTAAGTCACGAGAACGCGATCGACTGCAATTACGTGCACCGTACATTCTTACGCGCGAATCGAGCGGATTAATAACCGCCTACTCGGTTTCTGGTTACGCGATATATGAATAATCCTTTGCGCGTTGCACGGTGTTCATCACCTTAATGCGTTCGTTTTCCGGATGATATATTCGACCGTGAATCGGACGCATTTGTCTGTTCACCGCGCTGCTGTAGCCGAAACGTCGAAACACTAACCGAACGTAATGGCAGAAGAAAAATGAACGCATACGCAGACAGATCAATTATTTGTTTAGAAACGAGCGTAAGCACATCTGTGCGCCGCGGCAGTAGCGATGTATCGGTTCGATGTCGAGGACTGCGTCCGTAAATGCGACGGCGGGACCAGTGCCGCGACTACCAGGTGTGCATTGCACATCGGCCCCCAAACCGTTGTAGGCCACACACGTTGCATTATTATGGATCTGGTTGTAAACATTTTAACTGAAGTAAATCGATAAATATGAAAAACAGATTTATCGTATTATTAAATATTTATAATCAAATGACATACCCAACTACCAACTCGTTGCCAATGATCAAATGCAATACCATTGGTTATAAATACTATTATGTTATCAAAGTATTTATAACCCTATGGTAATACTAATTCTTAGAACAGAAATAACAGAAAATAATGCGGGTCATTTAAAGTTAATGATCCACTACCTTCCGTAATATAAACACCGGTTAACATGTTTTATTTACAGTAGGTAAATACTTTTTTTGAAAAAAATATTTAGGCCTCGAATTCAGATTTGCATACCAGCCCCATAGTGTGTGGTTGCGGCACTGGGCGGGACGTGTGTGTTTCGTGGCTTGCTATATTTTCGAACATATTCTTGCCCTATCGGATACACACGCGTGTATGCAGTACAGTTCTAATATCGCAATAAGGAATTTAACAAACAAAACCGTGCTCACGGGTAAGAGTCTGAATCGTAATAATAATTTATCAACGAAAATATCGTATGCAACACGTATATGCGAGGTTGTAATTATTATTATTTATTTTTATTTTTTTTAGTTAAATTGAATACATGTATACACACTGGACGAAAACCTTATTATAAAAATATATACATGTATACGAAGCGGCGGCGCTCCTTTCACCGTGCGGTAATTTTATTTAAAAATCCTGATGAATTTATGTCTAGACACCGAGACGTCAACATTTTAACAAGTGGATCCTAATTATGTCTATTCACCTAAATAATGCTATAACGGTTGTGTTTTACCAAAAACAAAAACCCCACACACACACACATACATAAGTATATTTTATACATAGGCACTACGTTGTATAGCACATGTGTAATGGTACGCATTACTACAATATTATATTTTAATAATAATATCAGCCGCAATCGGAGCAATGTCGTAACTAGCTGGTAAGTTGGCAAAGTGAAACATTGGGGTTCCTGATTTATCGGGGCCTTCTAATATTTCAAGTGGCTGCTCGGTGGACGAACAATAAAAATTGGTTTTTTTCTATATTCTGTTGTAAACATTCACGTGTAGCTTAAAATGTAATAATTATATTTATTTATATAGTTGTTAATTTTTATATCCTATGGAGCATACTACACTACGAGTTATTGATTTAATAATATTATAAGATCATTACCATGACTAAATAATAAATAAGGGACGAGAATAGTATTTTAAATATACAATTTTCTTCCTATTTATAGAAATTTGTAATAGCATTTACGTGCATTTGCGTTTACCATTTTGTAGATAATTTTTTATAAAGAGCTCTAGAAATAATTTGATTTTAATTTATAAATTTAGAATATTTCTAAAAAGTTAGTTTATAAAATAGTTTTTAATTTTATAAAATTACTAACGACGCATTACCTTGTGGGAGGGGAGGAAGTAGGGTACTTTGGGTTTTTTAAGATCATCTACATTTTTGATTGGTGGCGCCCCAAAGTTTTATATTTGAATTTAGAGCCCCCAAGTTGCGCTAGTGGTTCGGAGACTTTAATTCACTGCCCACCATATTCCTGACCTCACATGTTTAAATTAATATGTATAATGTTAGTGCGCAGACTGTGCGTACTCTTGATCCAGATAATCGTTCCCACGAGTGTCGTTCGTAAGCCACGTTTCCACCGAAAATTCAGCTTGAAACGGTGGGCACAAGTTTAAAAGTTGTTTTGAGAAAAAAAAAAATGTTCATCCAAATGCCACACAATAAGATGTTTGATGACGAACGGGAACCGATGAATGTGAAGTTTTACGCTGTTCAGGTGAAACCCTAAGGAATGCTACGTCCGTTTTCATTATAGAGCCGTCTTGTTTGCAGGAAAATCCAAAGACGAATTTACATAACACTCTTAACCGGTTTAAACGCATATAAATATCCCTGGTCGAACTTCGTGCATCGTACGCGTGCGTTGACGTGCGAGAAGAAAAAACCGTGAAAACACGCGTACACAAGCGCGTTGGACGATTTCACCCGTCGACGGACTTTTGACGTGGACATTGTTAATGGTGCGAAACGCGCGTATAAAACAATGTACCTGAACGTCCCGAACAATGTAATGCGTTTCGGCCTCGAAAGCGGATGTGCGCGGACGACGATGAAAACAAAAGGTCGTTTTACGCGTACCGTCGGAATCGGTGCCGGGAAGTGTGTGTTCTACCCCGCGGGGATGAATGATGAGACGCGGAAGAAAGGTGATTAAGAATCGAATCGGTTCGGGTCGTAGAACGCGTAATAACAACGCTGTCCTGTAATACGCGCAGGAAGGGTCGTCCCGGCTCGGGATAGAAGTCGGTGCGTCGATTAAGACAAAAAAAAAAAAAAAAAAAAAACCCGTAATCGACCGTAATGAGTTTTTACCCGCGAGTGCAATCGCGAAGGATCTCGGTACGACGAAAGTATACAAAAAAAAAAAATTAAAAATATTTTTTCCTTCACCCCGTGCGTACGGACGAGCGTCCGCAGCGGAGCGTATTATTCGTACAACGAGGTAGTACCTACACGACGTGTATTTCATACCGTTTGTAATTAAGTCGTTTTACGCACGCTCGACGGTCCATCGATCGTGTGCTTACGAGCCAACAACTTGGTCGCGGACGGGTACGCGTCTACTTGTATGATCTACTTGCAATTGGTACGTGTACTTTCGAACTTACGTAATGGGATGTACTTTTTTAACAATAATACGTGTACGCCGATTAAAACCGTATCTAGTTTTAATAATAATTTGTTCCTATTTTTTTTTTTTCGCGCGTTATAGATACAGATTTACGTGTCTTTACGTATAATAATAGTGCAGCGTAGAACCCATTAGGTTTTTTTCCCCCAAGGCTAACCGGATAGCCGCGGAGTTAGCATCGGCACGTGCCATCTGAAAGCTGTTGACCGGAGACTGCATATCGTTGTTGTCATGCACTTCTGTTACGATCGCGGCGCCGCGGTTATGATTAATTTCCATCGTCGGATAAAGTTTCCACGTGCGCACGAAAGAAACACGCTAATAATAAAGTCCGTAAAGTTGCCCCTCCTCCATATTGCCCGATCGACTTCGAGTCTTCACCGATATTTTGGAACTTATTTGGAACAATTCGGAACCAAGTTTCAAAACCTGGAACTTCACACTTTTCCCAGGAGTAAAATTTTTCGGTTGTGGGCAAGATTAATCTATTATCCACTCGTCGTATATGTGTCTGATGGATTTTTTTCAAGTTTCTAACAGTTGTTTATATCATACATATTTACATATATAGAAAAATTTTGCTTCTTAGTTATAAAATGTTAACTTTAGATACACCGAGGTCTCCCTCTAATGAACGTAGTAATAAATTATGGGCACATATAGTCCAGAGTTTAAATACTATATTTCAACTCAACAGTAAAAAAAAAAATTGCTTGCTCACCATTAATACATTATATTTTAAAATGTTCTGTGGTATTTTATAAAAAATATAGATACCAGGAATGCAAATTAATTTTTTTAGCTAATTGAAAAACAAATTATACTAAGGAATACTATTTTGAAACTTCAACTTTGCAATTTTTAGATATGTTTTCTTTTAAATAGATCATTTTCCTTTTTTAAAGCATTAACAAATTTTGGATCTCATAATTTTAATTTATTGTTACTACTAATTATTAACTATAGGTAATTCGGAAAACTAAATTCTAATTAGTTCCAAAATATTAATGAATGTTAGATTTGACAAAGAGAAGCTATTCCCTTTCTACAAACGGAAAAAATTAGATTAAAGATTATCCCCAACCAAAAACTTTTTTCCGGTAAAAGTGTGAATTTCCAAGTTTTGAAATCTTGGTTCCAAATTATTCCGAATAAGTTCCAAAATATTGTTGAAGGTTTGAAGTCGATAGGACAAAGCGGGGAGGGGGGAACTTCACGGACGTCTAATAATAACGTGTTGCAGATCGCGTTCGTTGGGTATACAGTACAAGCTGGACAACTGGACGAGTTACGGTGAACTCATGCAATGGAAAAAAATACATCGTCGACTAATGTAATACGTTCGCGTAACCATCGTATAACAGTTGATGTACTCGCAAATGAGATGATTTCCACGTAAAACTTAATCGTTTGCGAGATCTCGTACTCCTTCTCGACTACTGGCAGGAGACGATTCGAGATAACTATTGTTAACGTTATTCCTTGCACGGTAAAACGGTGACGGGAAGTTGGTGAAAACCTCTATACTTTTGTCTACCTGCGAATCGCGTTAACGAACACCTCAATCCCGTTTTGACGAAAACAAGTTTTAGTTGTGCACAACTCAATGCTTACTACTAGTATTGAGATGAGATGGTAGGATTCAATCTTGGATTTTCTCATCGTTTTCCTCGAGATCCTCAGGTATCAGGTAAGTTATAAAACCTGCGATCGGCACTTCTTGACTCGATTGACTTCATATTATAATATAATGACTATATAAAAAAAAAAAAAAAATCATTGTAGTTGATGGTACGGCACATAATTAACGGATTATTCTGTGAAACGCGTTTTGACGATACGAGAAAGTGACGGAAAGTGTGTGTACGTATGAATGTGTTTTAGCGCGCGTGTGTGTGTGCAAGCGACAGTGAGTGAGAGAGAGAAAGAGATAACGTAAAAACAAAAGACGAAATACATTTAGATTCGTGTCGCGTTAAGACAATGCACACCGTCGCGTGCTTGCATGTATGCATATATATATATATATATATATATATATATATATATATATATAATCGGCGAGCGCGGACGGCGGTACGGGATTTGGGCGAAAGGTCTTTAAACTTAATCTGTTTTATATCTGCGCGGCAAACAAACGAAATGTCGATCTACGCGTGCCGCATAGAGACGGAAAGGATATTGTTGTGCTGCGTACAATATGAAATTATAGACAATCGATTATGATCCACGCATTGCCAGCGAGCGATCGGAGAGCAGATGTTGCGCTTTTGTGCGTTATTGTGTTCCGATCCGAGTACGTGCGGACCAGACGAACGGAGAGGAGAATAGAGGACGCGGGATCTGGACAGGCGGATAGGTAGATAGACGAGCACACGTATAAACACGCTGACTGACTGACTGCGCGCGTACGAAACCAGATCAAAAAGATTGTGCAATGATAATAATTATAAAAAAAAAAACCAGACGAGAATCGACCGATGAACCGTACACGCAGGTGTATTGTCGTCGTGTTAACACGATTATCGGATGTAAATTAGTTCCGTGCGCGCGCGCGAGCTCGTACGCATATAGGTACCGCCCGAGGCATCGATCTACATTTTATACATTATATAAAAGCCGGTCTCGCACAGCTCTCTTCTTTATTATTTTTCGTATTATTATTACTGTAGTTGTTGTTATTATTTTCATATCGCGCCACGGGGGACGCGCGCGCTCTTCCACCCACACGAGTGCGGTGAGACGGTACCACACGTCGCACTCGTGTAACGTTTCTACGGAACACACGCACTGGTTACCCGTCGTAGCGGTATGATATCGTTACCGGGTAACGTGCAGAGTCGACGGTGGAATAGTAAAACTTTAACGCAAGTGCACGATGCGTATACCCAACCTGTACACGCGCACGGGATAGGTTAGGGACGGGTGCTTATCGTCCCGTGCTAGATTCCGTCGATAAGAACCTTCGACGTTATTTCGCAAGTCGTTCCAAGTGGTTATATTTTCGTTTGAGTTCGAAACGCAAAAGTTGATATCGCCCCCCCTCCCACAGGACACTCCTTTAGCGGTGCAAACGACGTCTACGTGTTTAAAGACGCGGTCGTACAGCGTGCACGTACGACCTTCACGGATCCACTGTTCTAAATAATGCGCCGTTACGATCACCCTGTACGTACGCCGCGTTCGTACGAACAGCAGTCGAACAGATCGTGGGAGAACAGCGCCTATTATCTTTGTACGCATTTCGATCGTTGCACAGCCGTAGATCGATGTTACACCGCGGGGTTCAAGACGAGAGTGCCGATCGACCGTGTGCGCTCGTGCGCCCGTACCGACGTCTACAACGACACGCGGACGCGTAACACCGCGTGGATCCCGCGCGACGGATCCCGCGAAAACGTTAAGCAATGTTTAAGTACTTTGTAAGTCCGGCGCGACACGGTCAAAATGGCGTTACGGATACGTTGTTGTGCTCGTCCGACTGCGAGCGTTTGCGAAAGAAAAAAACCAATATGTTAATACGGCCTCGGGCGGCGGTCGGTTCGCCTGCGACAGGGGTGAATCGATAAATCCATCCGTTCGGCTGTGGGTTAGATCGCGTCGATCTCGTGTCCCACCCCGTCGGGTGTCGCACCACGCACGGCGCGATTGGTTCACGATCCTGCGATACGCGCGATCGCAGATTCGTATTGTCTGGATTAAGATACCGTTACCCATTGAACACCGAAAAGCAAAGCATTCCGTGTGCATCGATAAAATAACCGAATTATTGTTAGCGACTCGCGGCGATTACTCTGCCCGAAACCGCGTTGTACGGATACGGTTCCGTACCAGCGTGCGGAACAGACATTTGTACTCTAGAAACGGTTCCGTCACAGCAGTGATCCGATGGTTGTTTTGTTGACGGACACCGTGTAAGGATACGATGTCCCTCGCGCGCGTAACGTTGCGTCCGTAGAAGAGCACGAAGAACGTCACGCGCACACGTGCATTTCGAGTAAAACAATAGAAAAACGTTATTTTTCAAAAAATCACGGTTAATCCGTTCTCCCGTTAATCAGCACTGTACAGGGTTAGTGAATCCGCACCAAGTTTTTCGCGTAACAGTTGAGTTGCTTCGATCGCGGGTCCGGGCACTACACGGTTGCGCTATACAAACGGACGGTTTTTCGTTAAAACGATCATTTACCGTTTGTATAACTCGAAAGTCGTTCGGCAATAGCTGTGCGCTTATTTTCAAACGACGGCGAGCGATGTCGTTACTTCACCGGACGTTCTTTTCGATTAACCTCTCGCCGAGACGGGTTAAACGAGCCGGCCTTTATATTTCGAATAATCCGACGAGTTGTTGTGCAGCAAACGAACCGTTCGCAAAATATACGTTGTACGCCATCAAACAACAAGCGCGTGCTGGCCGTACACAACGACGTGTAGTATAGAAAATGATTTGTACGCCTATTATAATACGCGTCTAGCAGCGAGTGTACCGTAACGGTCGATTGAATTTATCGGTTTAATTCGATTTAATATTCAATTTCGTACACGCGCGCGCGTGTATGAGACGCGGCGGTGGACGGGAACCGGGTACAGGTACCTGGTAATAGGTGTATACACGACAACGGCGGCGCGACCTTCGGCTGAATATCATCGTATATTTGAATAAATATTTACTCGCGGTGTCTCGAGTAGGAAATAATAATAAAAATATTAATTTATTTCGAATCGATTTTACGGGACTCTGGCGATTATTTCAAAAATTAATTCATAATTTATTTCCGTTGTACCGGCGCGCGATGACGGCAGTCGTAACACACGCACGGGCGGACGGATAGACGGACGTATATTATAATACGTTCAGCATTCGTACGCGTATGCACACATACACACCCCCGTGGTGCTCGGGACGTTATAATAATTTGTATGCGCTTTTGCCGTACACTATTATAATGTATTAATTAAAAATCGAATGTAAATTTTTATAGGATTTCGGACACGGGAAAGCGGAAGTGTGAGCAGCGCTCGTAAGATGCATTCGTATCCAGAAAGAGAGAGATACGTGGATAAAGAGAAAACTCACCTCGAGTTATCGCAGTAGTAGTTATTATTATAATCGTATACGAATGGACCGTGTACCATATTGTTATAGCGAGTGCGTACGCCTAAGTATATTTCATACGAGTTCATACGGTTCGAGTTTTTAAGCATGGCCATCCTTTTTTATAATTCAACTATGGATTTTTCACGATTTATGTAAAATGCACCAGTAATATATTTTCCAATACATAGATTATTATTTTCCCATTTAATGAATGCCCTGTGGCAATATAAACTTTTGTTTTTCAAATAAAAGCACAACTTTTCACGCAAATTAATTGGTCTACTAGTTCTTCCGGAATATTTGATATAACATAATCAGCTTCGGAATTATTTTAATGTAAGATCGCGTGCGGAAATTATAAAATAATATAAGAATATTATCGTTATAGCTTCAAGATCATAAGCGGATATAGGAGGGTCTTGGGGGGCTTAGACCCCCAAAATATTTTAATAGCCCCCCAAATCGAATTTTTGTTAAAAAATTTTTTTCGTTGTTTTTATAATATATTTATAATTATCTGTTCATTTTTTTTTTGAAAATCGTAAAATAAGAAATAATAAAAAAACTATTTACAATAGCATTAACAATACCAATTACATAGTTTGGCTACTTGCGAAAAAAGTTTCAGTGCAATGAAAAAAATAAAAACTTGGTTAAGAAGTTATTATATTATTGATCAAGATAGGTTCAGCAATCTTTCAATACTATATATTGAAAAAGATATATCGAAAAATATAAAAAGCGATGATATTTTGTGTATTTCTGCTAATACAAATAGTTGTCATTAAAATAAAATATTAATTATTTTTAAATAACGTTATTTAGTGTTTTTTAGTACAATTTAAACATATCTATATTTTTAATGGTAATAAAATTTACTTGTGTATGGGAAGGGGGC
Organism: Sipha flava; assembly: GCF_003268045.1. Lineage (NCBI taxonomy): Eukaryota > Metazoa > Arthropoda > Insecta > Hemiptera > Aphididae > Sipha > Sipha flava. The sequence continues at coordinate 10,694 of NW_020273517.1, forward strand.
GTTAGGGCGAAGCCCTTGTGAATTATTTTACATTGAATTATTATAGCCCCTCCAAAAATTCAACCAAATGTCCGCCTGTGTTCAAGATCACGTGAATAATATAAATAATGCGTAACTTAATGCGTGTGCGTATACACAATGTTGATATTGTTTGTATAGATGAATTATAATATGGATTGATACCGGTTGTGGGTAGGTCTATCTCATTCATTGCGCCAAAAATATAAATAATCTAATTATATCACGCTTTTCGTGCGCAGTTTGAATACTTCCGGGATTACTTATCCACATGTTAACCGTGTCTTACATCAAAGATTTCAATAAAAAAATTGAACGATTTATTTTTTATTTTTATTAGTTCTCAGTTGACAACTATTGTAACTCGACTATTATATGTATATAAGCAACAAGAAAATATTACGATGCTATAGTAAAGATAATAAACACGATGGAATAATAAACAGATAATAATAATGATACAGTATTATAGGAAAAGAAATAGACCTAATATAATTACTATAACCTTGGATAAGTCTACAAATGGTATAATGAGGAAAAAATTGTACTAAAATGGTTATGGAGTAATAGTAACTTTAGTGATCGGAGCAACTAAGGAGATAAGTGTGATTAGTGGACTGATTAGAAGAGAGTTAAGGTTAATGATGAAATTAGACAATATTACAGGAAGACAATCTGTGGAAAAATCCTGATCACGAGTGACTTGCGCGGAAGATTTCGCATTGGATTGAGGGTATGACTCAGGAACTTTGGCTGGATTTATTCTTGAAGGACTCTGTTTTTTTTTTTTAGTTCTCTTGAAAACTGTGCGGCCTCTGTAACTGGCGGTGTAGTCCTCAGAGCAAAGTGCACGTTTGGCTGGACTATTCCGGTCCTTGGTGCCCTTGCTGGTATGATGTTCCGCGCCACATTTGACGCAGTGGGCGACGTGGTTGCAATAGTTTTGCGTGTGACCAAAGATTGGCACCCATAACATGGCGGAATGATCGGGCTTTTGTTTTGTGATTTTTCAATAACCGCTTTGGTACAAGGCAACGACTTAACCATCATTATCATTCGAGTAAATATCCACATAAAATAGTGGGAGTGCACGTTTATTTTTATCTTTGGCGTTGTAAACGTGTTTCGCTAGATGTCTCAGTTCCTCCAGAGTGGAGGAGATGTCGGAAATTAAGGTAGATGAATGTACATTTATGATGGTGACCCTGTAAGGGGGGGTCAGAAGCGAAGTGAAAATGTATGAAACCGGAGATGGACGATTCCGCGTCTCTTCTCACGAATAACGTGTGCGGCATGCGCGTGTCGACCATGTCACGGTACGCATACAGGACGATCGTTTCGGACCATTACTCGGTGGCAGCGTCGTCTGGGACGGGGTAAGGGTTATGGAACTTTGTCTCGGAGATTTTCAGAATCGCCTTCCCGTTTCGCCGACGAAATTTGTTGCAAAATTAAATGTGGGGGGGGGGAAGTTCTCTATACAACCACGACAAATTCGGTTTGGTCAGCGACGGATAACGACTACGTTTTCGATGATTTCTGCGTGGCGGATAAATGATTTGAAATCGATGACGCGTATCCGCAGCAGTGCGTTCGTGTACGTTCGAACGTGAACGAAACGCGTCGGAATAGACAACAGATATACAATAAACGAATACCGTTTGACACGATAATCACTCGGTAGACGCGTGGCTGTAGCAGCAGCAGTGCGTTAATACTAGTTTACACTCATCTTTATAAAAAATACACGCGCATATACACTGTACTCGTTTGTACTAGTGTTTCTCGTCCGTCTGCGCGAAACCCCTTCGCAATGTATATATATATATATATATATATTTACAGTAACTTCGTGCACGTTCCGGTCGCCGCTAATTATTGCTATTTGTAGAATTAATAACCACCGCGCGACATGTATACACGTAGATACTTTTTTTTTTTTTTTATAAATACGTTTATTTATATACGTATACATACACACAAAGCGATACGTTACACGTTAACTGTAAACGCTGTTCATCATTTCTTCGGTTCGCATGCGGCTGATGAACGGCATTGATGTACGCTCGGCGCGTATTTTTATACATTGATATGGTATCCGGGTACGCGCGTAATACAATTAATACTTTTATGTAACGCCGCAGCAGTGCGCATCGCCGAGCGAACGGCGGAGCAACGGTTTTCGAATTTCTTTGCTCGCGGACGAGATTTCGTTCTAGGGGAGGCAAACATTTTACGGGTCGAATGTCAACGTTTTTTCGATCGACGTTTTGCAAATCGTGAACGTGCCCAAAGGAAATTATATTTTCCAATGGTAGAAATAATGTTACAGGTTCATTACGTTATCTTTATCGAGTGGTTACATATTATTTTCGTAATCCTATATGTGATGACCATTTTAAATACCTTTAAATCTGGTGTTATGTATTACATTATTTTATGTTGTTTCTTAGCGAATAATTGTGTGAATGGTATATATATTTTTTTTTTGTGTACTATTTTTCACGATTTCAATTTTTTCGCGTGCCTTTGAAATTTGATTGACGTGCCACAGGTTCGTCACCTCCGCTACAAAATAATGTTGGGAAAGAACGGAGCTTGAAACGCGTTCCTTTTCCAATTTAAGAACGGGGAACGAGAAAAATTCCTATTTTCGAGTAACACAAATTTCCATTAAAAAAAAAAAAAAAAAGAAATTAAATGCATGTTATTTTCTGTTATTTTTAATAATATTTTCTCGAATATATTAAATACATCCTACTAAATTTTAGTTTTGGTAATAAAATAGTAATAGTTTATTTTATAATCAATGGTAAAAGTAATACACATAATTGCCCTCGATTGGAATCATAGATTACCGCTGATTAAACGTTCTATCCGTGTTTTTATTATCTAATACATAAACATACAAGGTACATAATAATATTAAGTTAACATGATTATACAAACCACGTTTGTAATTAAAAATTTAAATAAACCAAATAAATTTTGTCGAAAATCAGGTTCCCCGTGAAATTCTTGTTTTCCACCACATTTTGTTAGTTTTTCCTTGAGCATTTATTGAATATTGTAAATGGACGAAAATCAGAAGCTGACACCTTTGAAGTCCGATTTGCGTTATCAGGAAAAGTTTTGAACATTACAATTAGCCAAACATCCACACAAAAAAAACATCATTAACAACCGTTTGAATCATAAAAAATATTAAAAGTATTATCTTATCTTTATAGCTATATAAGCGTTTGTTATTTAAATCAATAACTTATTAAAATACAAATACACATTATAATTATAAGTATGTAAATAGGTATAACATAATAATATTTATATGTTATATAAGTAAATACATAAATACATTAATACAAAATATTACTTTTACTTATAAGTAACAATTAAATTAGAAATTTTTCATTTTTGCGCCAGGAATCGCGCCCGAAGCGTAGGCACCTCAAGCCCTCCACGCTACGGCCCAGGGTAGGCTTATACAGTCCGCCGGAGACCGGTACGGAAAAAAAACATGAAAACTCGGCCGAATGCGGGACCGCAACCTTTCATGGGGCGAGATTGATTTCCTGTGTATCTTTTCTTTTTTTAATGAACGGTGTCACTAATGAAAGGCGTTGGAAGTAAGTTTCTCGGTATATTCGCTAGTTATTCAGCTAGCCTTTTGGCAACAGCTTGAATTCGGTTCACAGAATATTCGTTTCTTTTTTTTGTAACCGATTCTTTCACCACCGTCTACGTTTACGTTTTTTAATAGTATTATTACTTTTCATGGCTACCAACCAGCCTAAAGAACAGCGAGCGCGTTTGTCGGCAGCCACGTCTATCGAAACTCGAGACGACTAGAGCGACTGAAGTGACGAACCGACGACCGGACGGATACGCCCCGGTCGTGCGGGGGGGGGGATGCTGCGTTCGTCCAGCCGACCCGCGCAGTTATGACTGACAGGTCTACCGGAACGTGTGCGGCGGTTGGAACGCGCGCGACGGGTCCGAAACGGACGGGATGGCCCGCGATTCGCAGGGTCCGGAGAACGGAATGACGAAGAAGCGAGAAACGGAGGGAGTGAAACCGTGTGCACTGTTATCGGGGTCGTCGCACGTTTTCCGTAATAAAAAAAAAAAAATACGTTGGCCGCCGGTGCCGACGCATAGTGTCCGGCCGTTTTCACACGGTTCTCCGCGAACGGGACGTGTTCGTTTTACGATCGGCCGGCAGCCGTACAAGCCTACGCAACGGGCACTAACAATGCCGACGGTAGTATAATTGTACGCGCGTGTCCTGTATTCCGCGCGGCAACGCTACCGTTTCACGCGCCCGAAAACGGTATTCCTAACGATTCCGCTTCGTCTTCGCCGACGCCTTCCACTCTCTCGCTCTTTATCTCCGTATTTCTCTCGTTTCGTTGATCACCATTATTACTACGCCCGTAACGTACCACCGGCTATATAATATGCCCACGCGCCCGGGTGCCCGCCTCGCCGAGATTCCTTTTCTCCTATTCCCGCGTCGAAACTTCGAAATCCTTTTCGTCCCGTACCGCTACCGCGCGTCGAATCCCGTTTGCGGTCCTTCCGCGAGCAGACGTGCGGCACGCCATTCGACGTGTTGATAGATACGCGCAAAACCTCGGGTGCGTGTGTGTTGTACGGAGTGTTCCGCGTGTACACGAACCTTAAGATATTGAGTTATGTCTACAAGTTTGTGTTCACGCGGAGCGCCTTGTACTCGTATCGTTTTAAAGTTTAAAGCATTTTTAATTTCGATCGTGTTTGTACCGTCGTGCCGAGTGAAACAAACTCATAGACAGCATAATCGTTTTGGAATGCGAAAAATGTGTGTGCGTTCAACACGGTTGGTGTTCGCCAGTTGACAAACAATCGCTATAAGTAGTTACTATATAAATAATAGTCACAGTTCGAGAGCTTATAGTTAAAAAGGATTAAGTTACACTACACGCATAATTAAAATATTAAACACCTAAAGTTGTAATAGTATTATTGACAACAATTTATAAATCAACAAATGAAATAGAGAATAACTGATCAACAGAATATATTAACTATCGTAATCTTTATGAAGTTAAAACAAATGTGCAACCAATACGAATGGTGCCATACACCATATCAATAATAACCATTTATTAGTTGATTATACCGTGCAGAAATTATTGCTATCGTACTTTTTCGAAACTAATTGCACCCACGATGAATGTTATTTATTACCTAAGTGACGTATCACTTCCATGAAGACTAAATGAAAACAAACAATACTTTGTTTTTTACCGTTAGTTAGATCGTTTTGCTGATCAATGCATTAGGTTTTTAGAAAAATGTTGATACCAATATCTCATTTTCATCAAAACCATTGCTTACGTCATTAACTTACCTATTAGGACTTGAATCATAACAAACAATTCGGTGTCAACCGGACCTTCCCGAATTTCCGTTTTATAACGACGTGATACGTTTAGAAAAAAAAAAAGAAATATTTTATAAGTTCTGGTTTAGCGCGTTTCACGGAGAGCAAGAAAACGTAAAGTATGTATTTTGTTACGCCAGCGTGCTTAATAACCGTAAAATCTGCGATGTTCTTTGGACTATTATTAAACTTTTATTATTGTTAAACGCGCACGGGATTCGATAAACTAACTATCCTGTGAGTATATATACATGGAGGACGTTGGTACCCGGAAGTTACCGGTCCTGGACGTTGGTCGCAATAATATTTATTCGATTACATTTAAATCGAATAGTTACTGAGCGAAATCTGCTGTGTAGTATAAAATATATAGGCGCATATATAAGCTGCACAAGAAAATAATGATTAGAGTTTTACCAAATTTCCAGCATTGAAACTATAATGAAACCTCGTTCACGAGTCGCAATCGATTGATACTCCACACATTGCGTAAAAAAGATTCATTTTGCAGTAGTTTTGAAGTCCTGAAATTAAAAATCTTTGGATTTATAAAAAGTAAAGCGGAACGAAATTCAACATAGGTATCTACATTTTTTCTCGGGTTTTTCTTATTGTTAGGTAAATTCCTTTAGAAAATCGAAAAAAATATCTTCTTCGATCGGTTTCGTAAATGTATAAACGTATGTCGCATGACGTTATTAGTCCAGATTTATAAAAAAAAATAATTATTGTAAACGAAAAACAAAAAATAACATTCATAATTGTTACACCAACGCAATCCTCCTCTCTTCACTCATCAGAACTCTAAACAAGCTTATAGCCAGAACTCGACGGACTATATATAGCACCACGACGGCACGTTTTCGGTCGAAAAAGGAAGACCGGAAGTGACGAACATACCTACGGACGGTCACTAGCGGCTAGAAAAGAAGAAAAATAAAACGGTCGACAACGACTGTATAATTATAACGTCACAAACGTCTATGGGGTATTCGTATAGGTAATATATTCGGCACGTTAAATACGAATAACCTTTGCTCTTCGCCGTGCTAATAAACATTACAATATTATGTAGGCGATTACACATTATGTGGACTCGAAGAACCCATATGGCCGCACATAAATGTTGTGCTCGTGTAGTAATTATAAAACGTCACTGCTGTGATGTCAGCCCACAAGGCCCTGGGACTTTTAATCGTTTGACTAATTACTCGTTATCTTCTTATTATTATTATTTATGTTTTTTATTTTTATTTTCTCCTTCTTTTGTCTTCCGCCATCCGATGTACCGATTTTTTCTCGGATCAGCCGTCCTAGCGCTTCACCTTCGCACGTTTCGACCGCCGACTTGCGGATGTTTTGCAGTGAACCGCACACAGTAACGCGGAAACGCATTTGAACGGACGATTAAACGAGTAACGCCTACGAAAATTCGAACGCTTCGAATGAGATCGTTGCGCAATACTTACTGCGTACTTACCAAATAACGTATACATTTGTACACACAAGGGGTTATACGAGTGAAAATCGAATGAAAACCTATCACGTGTTTATTATTCACGATGAACGTTTGCCAGCTTCTCCGAGTGCAAGTGTCGGGCGAAAACGAATGACGTTCCAACGGTCACGGTTCCAACGGGTACTCGTTATGTTTTCATAAAAGGTCGCGAGAAAAATGGCGGGTCGCGCTGACACTACTGTTCAGTATCGTTTTCGGATCACAAAGGACGTAACGTTTTTTTTTTTTTTTTGTACGGTTTATGGTGTACGAACGAAACCGCGTCTCCGGTGAACCCAGTGCGACACGTAACACTAAAACAACGTTTTACACGCGTATAGTATATACGTACACGGTATGGCTGTGCGCTTGATATATTATACGCGTTACACGTATATTATTTATGCTCGTGCGCGTGCACGCGGCGAGGACGAGAAGAGGACCGCCGAAGGATATTCACGCCCCGACCTGGACCGGGTCCTCCGCCGACGGTCCGGGATATCGCGCTCGCGCGTCATTAAAACGCGCGGTGGAACACATAAATAAAACATAACATACGCACCGCGCCCGAATGGTATTGTTCTGGTTTCTTTTTATTCTTTTTTATTTTTTTTTATTTTTTTACTATTATTTTCACGCGCCGCTCTCATTCCGTTTTCCCGTGCCCAGGACTCGCGTCTTATGAAATATAACAACAATGATAAAACGTAACACAAAATAATAACTACAGATATTTTTTAATCTGTTGAATTATTATTATTTCTACCGCTCGGTCACCGGAAAAGAAACGCTCGTGTACGGAAGAATCGGACGAGGAACTTCAAGAGCAATAAACGGTTGACTTTTTCCAACTGTTCTTCGGTGGCGCGCAGTGATTCGCAGATCGAAATTTTCGAGGATTTTGGAATAAATCGACCTGTTATCGAACATTGAAGGGTATCTGCATTTTATTGATAGATTTTTTAAGAGATTTTTAATTTCTAGCTGAGTTCTTAATTGTATTACTTCATAACAGGTAAAAAACACAGATATTTAATTATTAGTACATAAATATTTATTCAGCTGCAGGTATTTGTTTTTTCTGCACAGTTGTACGATATAGATAGAAAAATCGATAATCGGTCAGATTTATCGTACAAGTTTTCAAAAACCTTTGTCTCGATGATCAACTTGTAAATTACAAACATCAAATCCGAGTGTAGTCGCGTTTATTTGACGTTTATGGTCAAAATGAAATCAACTTATTGGTCATAATTTTAATTTTAATTTTTTATTTTGAAGTTACGTTTACTTGTGAAATAATAAAATTGTTGTTATAAAAAAATAAATAAATAAATAAACATAATGAAAATAAATTATTCGATAATATCAAAACTCAATGTTTACCAAAAGCAATAAATTTTAATATATTTTTAAGAATAGCAAGGGGATCTTTATTAATGACTTCCGACTTGACCAATAGACGCCAATATATTATTTTTGTAGATCGTTCGTATGATTATAGCAACATCTTTAACGCTGAAATAACGAGTTGAAACGAACGTGTTTTGACATGGATATGTCGTATTACTGGTTGTCTTGGTGAAATTGTGTTCGAACCGTTATGATCATTTTACTCTTTTGCGTTGTATGCAATACGTATCGACGTGCCAGTGTACCCTTCCATAATGTGGATCCTTTTTCATAGATTTCCTACAATAAAATAGGCCTGCACTAATTAAACTTTTTCATAAACTTATTTGTTCCTTTTTCCTTTAAACATTGTTTTTTTGCTGAATTCCGACCGTCTTTTTTTAGACATTTGACTTATTCTTAACCTATCCTAAATCTCTGTCACCTTTAAAATCATGTCCTTTATCAAGAACGTTTACAATTTTGTTTTAAAAATTACGTTTGAATAAAATAATTTATTTACGATTTATTATTATTTTTTTTTATCAATTTCTCTTGAAATACATTAAATTTGTACGTATAATATGACAATTGTTTTACGTTTATTTTTAAATAAGAACATTTAATGTGTAAAAAACCTAATCTTACTGTTTTAATCTCGCAATGAGTAGGTACAACCGTTTCCAAGGATAATCGTACCCACCCGCGACGATTTATTTTGACAGTCTAAATTTAGGCGAAATCGCAATGGTATTAAAAAACGAGTGCACACGTGTATAATTCACGAAGACGGTATTTGATAAAAGAATTACTGTAGTCATGATATTTGATAAAATATGTTACGGTAAGCGATATTTCTGAAACACTTGGAAAAATTAATTTCATGATTATGTTACCAGGTAATTGCTCTATTATTAGTTAGCATTAATTTTTTCATAAACCGTATTATCTGCTAACACTATTACATTATACAAAAAAAAATTAGTTATTTAGAATCGTAAAACACATGAAAATGAGAATTTGAACCGTCGATATGTTTAGAAATGTAAAATCCGGTTCATCTCAAACGAATCGTACATAACAACTATAAAAAGTAATTCGTTTGATTTTCAACCGAATCACATGGGTATATTATAAAAGAAAAAAAAAGCGATTAAATTAATATCTTACGAGAGGTAAAATAAAAAAAGAACTTTTTTATATTAACACGGTATGGATACCGCAATTCTACTTACGTCCAACTATCTTGCACGTTTAATGCACAGTTAATGTTTTCGTAATACGTAGGACACTCTGTATAGTAATGTGTTATCTTCATTATTGCGCCGTATTTGAGAAACCGTTGAACGATGCGTGACTCGATAAGGGGCCGCGTGTCCTAGCGTTCAGGCGAAAAACAAATAAATAAATATTGTGTCCGCACGTGCGAACGGTATTATTGCAAACGATATTACAACGTATCGATTACGACGATGAACGTAGGCAATATAGTTTACAGTTTTGCGGTTTACGGTTTACATTACGGTTGTCGGAAAATCGCATGGCACCAGGGCCGTAATTAAAATTTCTCCGCCCCAGGGGCAACAACATTTTACCGCCACTCTTTCCCGAAGTGTAAAACCGAAAATAAGTGTTTCCAACTGTTCATAAAAAAGCCGCTTGCAATTCATTTTCTCCATTTCGGCGGTACACTATCACACAAAATTTGTAATTAATTTCAAATCCAAAACAATAATCGAGTTATAATTACTTAAAAAAAGGTATGAAAAATAGACTTTTATAAGACTGATTTAGGTACCCAGGGGCGGACTAGGTATCGAGGGGCCCGGGAGGGGGGTATTGGACCTATTATTATTATATTTTAATTAGTAAATATTTTTAGTTAACTGTGCTCAACTCGTCCAAATTTCAATATTCTAATTGTAAATGATTGGTGCTTTACCATTATAGTTTAATATTACATTTTGTAGGTATACGAGCAATTAATATGAAACTATTGAGGGCCCAGTAGGTGATCGCCCCTTTGCCTCCCTAGCCAGTCCGCCCCTGTAGGTACCCTTAAATAATGTTGTACCTCTCGGTTTGAACATCCCGTCCCTATGCAAATTAACATTAAGCCAATGAAAAATAATGATAAAACGCGCAACAAAAACAAGTGCGTGTTTGTTCGACGTTCCGCGACGCTCGAACTACAGCGCGTAAAGTGTCCGGCACATCTATACGCTCAATATTTACAGATAAGACAAGGCGGGAGGAAACGGTGTACGTAACAACGGTGGAAGACGGTAACCGTCGAACAATTTGTCTCAACAGTATGGTTATACAAAATGTGTAACAGAGGTTAATGGACAATGCTTGGCTCCACTGATAGAAACTTGTGCGGAGAACGGAAAATCGTGAAACACCGCGTGCTCGTCGTCGTATAACACTATATTAGAAGATGGTTTGAACGGTTGACCGATGGGTATACACAAATACGAGCACCATATAAATCTATAATTTTTCCGTTCATCTTATATACTTATTACGATTAGTAACCTGTATAAAATATATTTTACGATCGTACCGACCCGTGTACAAAAGTGAATACTACATGTGTTGCATTTAAGTTAAGGCCATTTTAAAGTTCAAAGGTACAAATTTACTCGGACGATTGTTTTTTTCGGAACGTTTCTCCCCCCGACCTCAAGAAATCCATGACGATCACGTTTGTCGTCGTCGATACCATTCGCTCAACGTTTCGACGCGCCGCTGTTTCGCGTACAACGTGAAGTAATTAATATTCGGTTAGCTTTTCGGACACATTTTCCAGATGAATAACATATATTGGGTTCAGCAAGTTTTCCGTGGTCGTGAAATACGTGTCGTCCGACGGGAAAAGGATCGACGACACAGGGCCGTTCAGAGAGGGAGGCAACGGGACCATTTTGCCCCGGGTCCCATTGTTGGAATATTTTTTAGGTGGCCCCCACAAAGTCTTGATGTACGATTAAACTGTAAATAATAGGTACGGATAATATTCAATCCCATTATGTAAGTATGTAATGCAGTACACGGATTTAAACGAGTTCGACTGGTTGAGGTTTAATACGTTTGCAAGAGTTTTGTTGTTCTCGGTGAGTGTTTTGTTTATCATATCTTATCATTATGGTCGAAGGGCCCCGAAATTAATTAGCCCCCGGCCCCGAAAAACCTTGAGACGGCCCTGCGACGGACAACCGTTCGTCGGGCGCGTACGGTATACAATGCGCTGGACTAGAGCAATGGTCGCGATTCGTCGCACCGAAGCGTAGTACACCCGTATCGCGTCCGTGCACCGGGCGGTGAAGAGTCGAAAACAAAACGAAAACAAACCGAAAACAAAACGATAACGAAACGGTTTCGATTAGAATCGTCCGCGGAGACGATGAGCACGGCGGCCTCGTAAAGTGCGGGTTATATATGTGTGTACACGATGGTAGAAACCGCTGCGATATTCAGAATATTATAAAACGACATTCCACGAGCGGAGGAAAAAAAAAAAAAAGAAGAACTGTTCTGGCAGATGAACCAGTTTGTGGTTTAATGCCACCGCATCTTTTTTGTATAGCTTTTTCTATAATTTTTTTTTTTTTTTTTTTCGTATGACATTTAAAAAGCGCGTTCGCTGCTGCCGAAGACCGTGCACATTGTAATACGTCTGTGTTTTAAAACACATTATTATTATTATTATTATCATAATTATTACTATTATTTTTTTTTTTTTTTTGCCATCTACTTCTTCTGCAAATAATTGATTGACCTTAAATGTTATGTCCATTTTCAGAACGACCGCCCCGTAACGGATTTGAATTTCATGAATAAACATGTTATTATTATCATTATTATTACTGTGCGGACGACGCGCGTTTTAATAAAAAATCTGGTTTACGTATTACTATGTCGAACGGATTATTATTATGTGTTTTATTGTACTCACGACGACATCGAAGGAAACGAGTTGGACCGCGTGATCCGACGGATCGGGTAAACAGTGCAGTAGTACACAATATATCGATTTGTGGATAGTGCCGGAGGGGGGAGGGGATATGAGTCGCTAACGGTGAGCGGAAAGAATTAAATGAATAAAAAAAAAATCTTCTTCATAACGGAGCTAATAGTTCAGTAGGTGAGTTTAGTATAGTACCTATAAGCGTATGCAAAGAAAACGCGACAACTCCGTTCTTATATAGTGGAAATAAAAGACGTTAAACAGCATTGAAAAAAATTGAAAAGTTATTCTTACCCTACATTATAATCAGGCACACAATTTAGGTAGAGAGGTAAGAGCGATCATGCTCCTCTCCTCTATTATCGTATTGTAATGACTACGAATTAAGATACACGGTACGCGACTGATTATAATGCATAACAGCTCAGTTTTTCGAACTTGTTCGGGAGATAATCTACTATTTTAGATTAGAACAATTACTAACACTGAATCTAAAAGTTCTGGGGGGGGGGGGGAAAACGTACAATCGTTATGTGTTTTTTATTCTAATGATATTTATTTTCATTTGTTCATTATATATTAATCAATACACACTTCGATCGGTAATTATTAAAATCGATATATTAAATTACATATAGATTTTAAGTGATCAAACATTTTTTTTTAAGTTTTCTCGATCAAAACACTGTTTTAATCGTTAAAAGTTTGATTTTTAAAAAATACTATATCAAAAGGCAACTTAAAATATGTTTTGTTCTTTTTGAGGTGTAGTGATCAGTGACTAGTATTTGAATTTTATGTACATGTAAACTGTAATCGCAGCAATCATGTGAAAAAAAAAACTCTTTTCACGATTAGAAAATATAGTAAAATTTGAAAAACAGTTTTATACAAACGAATAATTTGAAAGAAAACCGCACTCTTTTTATTTTTTCTAGAATATTTTTATCACTTTAATTGCAAATACCATTTACATAGAATACTTTGTACAAAATGTGTACTACACATAGAAATATTATTTTCCGACACAATGACAAGCATTAAATTAATCGCGTGTAGAAAAGTGCAGTGATAACAATTTGAAATGTTAGTGTTTCTTAATTTTTAGAGTAATATTTTTCGTGAGATTCGTTGTAACGGTAGTCACGTACCTCCGTGAACTCGTTGGCTAAAATATAATTCAAGAATAGAGAGAATTACACCCAAGGGTGAGCACGTCTTTCGAATTGCTCTGTGGACATTACGAATGTGCGTTTTACGTCGGAGTGAGAGATGCGTTGAACTGTCACTTGTTGAAAAATAGGCGTTGTCGAAAAAATTATTTTTTATTTTTATTTTAAAAACGTATACAAACATTATACGTATAAGGAAAATATCATTAGTGATTGGAGCTCGAAAAAATGCATATTTTTCGAGGACAATAATTATTATTACCGTCATCATCGTCGAGCCGGATCACGTGACACTATTATGATTACCTCGTATTGTACTTGGATTACGTACTCAAAACCGCGTTCTTGTCGGACGGCGACGACGGATTCGCGTGATCGTAAAATACTACGCGAACATAATTGCGACGTGTTCACTCTTTTCGGTTTTTTTTTTTTTTTCATTTTTGTTATTTCACTTTTTTTCTCGTTTCTGTTCACAAACTTCCGTACGATCCGCTCACCACGCGATTTCGAATGGGGTTCGTAAGTATTACCGCTGCGTAGTTGTGTGGCGGAGTAAAAATGTCATGTAGAATGCCGTTCGCCCGACCTGCGGGGATTTTATAATCGTTTATATAAACAACAATACACAATCGACCCGGTTTTCTCTGCGCATCGTACTATCGTCATTATTGTTCTTAACGATTTATCTACACACGTATATGTAATCCATCCACGGAGGTAACTGACCTCGTATTGTTTCGCGCGCTTACACTAAATTTTCGAAAATTACATTTTTTCCAATTGAATCGTTTTCGGTCTTTATCCACGACGAACGATGAATATTAAAATTACAGAAATCGATTTTTCGATCGGAGCATCCGAGTACTAGGGGCTAATCGCAGGTAGTGTTTTGGGTCCCGGATTTTTATAGGTACTACACCAGTTGGGTCTTGAATTTTTTTAGGTACTACACTAGATCCTGAATATTTTTTGATAAGTATTACATTATATTGACATTTTCCTTTCCATTTTAACAGACTTAGGACTGTCTATGATCTATTTAGGCCACAGGTATGGTTAAACATTTTTTTTTTTTAGTTTCTTTTCCATTAAAATATAAATTAGAATTGTGTTGGTAAAAACATTAAAAATGTTAGAATCAATATATAATATAAATAAAAATTAATGGGAAAAAAACAAAAAAAAAAAGAACTATAAAAATTGTTTTTAACCATACCTGTGGTCTAAATAGATCATTGACAGTCCGAAGTCTGTTAAAATGGGAAGGAAAATGTTAGTATAATGTAGTACTTACCAAAAAATATTCAGAAACTAATGTAGTATTTATAAAAAACCGGGATCCAACTAGTGTAGTACCTATACAAATCAAGGACCCAACTAGTGTAGAACCTAGAATAATTCGGGACCCAACTAGTGCAGTAATTTTAAATTCGGGACCCAATTCGGATGCAGCCCTTTTAATATCCTACCGTAATCGCCAGCGTCGGGAAGAGTTTTTGCGGGGCTCGGAGCAGATTTTTTCACGAGTATTTTTCCGTTGAGACAAAAAAACTTTTCTTGGCGCCCAGTACTACTCATATGATATATTTTACATAACTTATGAAAAACATTTTTCATAGTACGGATATTATATGCATTTTATCATCAAAGCGTCAACAATTTATTATACTACGTAAACTATAATGTTTAAGTTAATGATACCATACATTACATGACATGATTTACATGACACGTTATTTAATTAAAAAAAATAAAATTATAGGCATACAAATGATTAAATCCTATGAAAGGCACGGGCTCGGGCGCGGCGTCTCTAAAACGGCGGGGCGGTTATTTGCCCCTTCTGCTCTGCTGTTCCGCAGGCACTTATAATCGCTATCACATATGTCTATATTTTCCATTTTTTTTTTTTCGAAACAAGTCCCTTTGGTCGACTAAGTTTGTCGAGTAGTGTATTCACGTTCTTATTAATTACACCACGATGCACTTTGTATGTAATAGATATCAAACGCGTACTGCGGTGCAGTTCGGATGGAATGATTGCGATTGCGCATCATGATGATTGTAGTGAAACGGTTAAATTGCAGGTCTCACGAATCAAACGAATATATTGTTTACATACATACGAGTACATATATATATAGGTAAGATAAAATTGTTCGTAATAATATGACCTATAAAAAAGTAAACAAATAATTATGATTTTTTCGTCATGAAAATTATCAATTTACTGGAAAAATAACCGGTTTTTCATCGTGTCTTCATACATTTGAGCTACAAGAAAGTAATATTACATTATTATTGTACAAGTTCCAAGTTAGTTTCACTAGCGAATAAGCAAACATCTCGTTCTTTTTAAAAAAGTATTTTACTGTCATTACTGCGCTATCGTTCTTCCAAGAACTATAATATGTATTTAATTGTGCGATATTAAACATTGCCCAGCCTATGGCTTGTAACCCAACATTGGGTCTAAAAATATTTTTAATAGACCGCTGTTCGTAAACTAATGACAAATAAAATTTCTTAGTTATCAAGATATAATTATATATTTATATAATTTTGCATTATTGCATTAAACTATATGATAAAATTCTTTACATTAAAGCATATTAGGTTTTTTTTTTTTTTTTGGAGGGTTAACTACCCAACACAAAGAACACAGCATATTTATTGGCCACCTTAGCTTAAAGGTTGGGAAACACTGCTCTATTATATGTAAACCGATGATTGAAGAAACGTCACAAGTCACATATGTTATGAAATTGAGATATTAGTAAAAACGTATCCTAGTCATGTGTTTCTATACGGTTGAGTGCAAAAGTCTTTAGTTATATTTTTTCTATCAGATAAATGTATAATTAAAAAGACGTTTCTGCGATCATCGATTCATGTGTATATAATATAATATTATTTTACGTAAATATTTCCATATCAAATAGGCACGTGCTTCGAATTTTGAATAAATAACTAATAAGTATATTTTTGGAATCAGTAGAAATATTTTTACAAGGACTGTGAATTGAGTGCACTTAAAAAATATTAAATATGCATGCTTTGTGCATTAAAAACAGGAAAAATATTTTTCAAAATATGGATTGAAAAATACCAAAATATGCTAAAATAGGCGGGAAAAATTCTAAAAAAAAAATGCTATTGGAAAATGTCTTTATTAAAAAAGTAGGGGTTGAAATTCATTTTTTTACAAAACAAAATTCTTTATTTATATAAATATAGATGTAGAGAAAGAGTAAATAATCTTCTAGTTCTTTGCTTCCTGAAAAAAAGGAAATATTAGACACACTAAATTATAATTTAACGACTATCTTTTGGACTGTATGTAATTAAACTATTATATTATTTATATGTATATGTATATATATATATAATACTATATATTTGTAGTTTATCGTTTATAACAGTTTCAATTTAGTGTTTTAAAAAACAATGATCATAGATTTTTTAATAATGTAAAAGGCATCCTCAATTTAGGCATCCTTAAAATATCATGTTTTTCAGTTGCCGCAATGATAGAAATAATTACCGTGGTTAACTTATATATTATACTTATAAGTTTGACTTAGAATAGACACTCAACCTGAGTAAGTATAATATAATACTATGTGATTCATGACTATTGTTTATTATTGAGATTATCGTTTATATTTCGTATAACTTAATCATTGATGGATTAATACACTGATTAATACAACTAGAAAGGACATAAAAACCCTAAATTTCTCATGGAAATCAAATGTACAAAAATTTGAAACGATTTAAGATTAATCGAAATCTATTATTTTGACTTTATGTATGCATAATATACCGTCGCATATTATGCATACATCAATAGTACAGTATAATAATAATAATAGTTAGTAATATACATATAGTATGTAGTGTTTAGCGTGTTATCGGTTATTGTGATATTTTATTGTTAATTGTATGTTTAAAACGTATTATTACAATACGTGGTCTCAACAATAAAATTAAATATTCTTTCTTACTTTCCAATCGATTCGTCTGACTGCAAAGAAAAAAATACGGAGCGGCAGTGGAAACGGAAATTTCCAATTTCCGCGTAAATCTTACACGAGTATATGGTTCATAGGTTTAATATGTTTTAATATCAAAATCAGCAGATTTATTCGCAACGAATTTAATATTATAACCTTATTTTTTTGTAGTCGTTAGCCACATTGGAGTCAGTGTCAATTGTTTTATTCTAATCCTTACTCCGATGAACACGGCAGAGGACAATAACACGAGATGTAAAAAAAAAAAAAAAATAATTTATATCCCCTCGCCCTGAAATCGAGTCCTTCCGGACATTCTGCTTGGACTCCTGAAGTGCAGTGGTCAGATGGACGTAAACGGTTGAACGTCACTCAAATAATATTATCACTCTGTTATTGAATTGTTTACTTTTTTCTCTCTCTCTTTTTACATTTAATTATACAAGTGCTATCATAAACAAGTTACGTTTCGTGTTTTTTTTTTTTACATATAATTTTTTATGTTTCAATCATTATTATTGTCGTAGTATCCGTCTCGATATAATATAGTTATTATGTACGGTAAAAAATTTGTTATGATTCAACTGCAGAGATAAGATACGAATAAACACATAGTGTACATTACAGCACGGTTCACACGCAATAAGCATTATTTATTTTTATTATTTTTTTTTTTTTTAATAATTCGTTTCACATGGATGACATTCGTGGGGGGTATCGAGTTTTAGCGTACAAGAAAAAAAAAATGTACAGATCATGTATGTATATAATGTGTTTACCCGATGTAGTAACACACACGGCCAAAGACGAAGAAAACGAAAACGCTCGTGCGTTGTAATGTTATAATATAATTTACTCCAATTGGCGATCGCGCAATAATGTTTTTTATCGAACATCGTTCGAAATCCGATTCCGAACCGAAATGAAATTCAACATAATCTTTACCGCGTGCACAGTAGTATAATGTTTATGCGTCGTCCTTCGAATCACAAGTGTTTAAAGTAAAACCGCTCGTTTGCGATGTTTTTAACGTTATTATTCTTGAACGCGCCTTAGAAATTCGTACGGGTAACATAATGAGCGATTTGCGAAATCGAACCGATCAAAACCATCAGTCACGTATCCGTTGGTGGTAATATGTAACGCACGCGGTAAACTGAAACGGTTATCCAAAAGGATCTACAAATTTCGTAAAAACCGATAAAAATCTGTCCGTGGACATTCACGCTAGTCCACCCGGTAGCTAGGTTCGACCTGCGGTGTAAATGCTTTCACAACTGTACGATTTCTCGCTTTGCACCTTCGATGTTACGTAGAGGTTTCCTGTAAAATCGGAAACAAAAGTGATGCGCGTCTTTTTTTTTTTTTTTTTTTGTCGTCCGACGATCGCAATACATACCACTGCACGCAATCGCGTTATCGAAATACATTTTTCAAACGAATGTCAACTACTATTATAACATTGTAATTTTATTTAATGCGACTAGCAATAACAGGACCCGTTTGCGTTCTAATCGTCCTCGCGCTCATATTGAATATTCAGCGGCCACAGTATTTAGACATTTTAGTGTTGCACGCCTATCATAGCGATGTAGACGCGTCAAGCATTATTGCACGGGTTACTTACTGTAGTATTTCAAATCGAAATATTATGCTTTGACGCGCTTCAATATCGTTTTCAAAGAACCAGAGGGTCCCCTAAAAATGGATTGAATGGTTTACGCTGTTGAACGTTAGGCTCGAATCGGACGTTGTGCAGTTACATCGCTTGAAACGCATTGTGATCGCCGTATAAATTAGGTATGTACACCATCTAGAAAGTGAAGCGCTACCGAACGAACCGAACACAAACATCACGTTCACGAATGTTTGTCTTCGGATAAAGAGTCATTATTTCGAGTCCAATAGAACCCGTTGGGTAAGTTAATTCTAACGATGTACAACGCGCGGCGAAATGCGGTGCACGAAAAATATTCACCGCGGAATTTATACGTGAACGGTACGTTTTTAGGGTCGCGCACAAAAAACTAAAACTAAAAAAAAAAAATAAAAAAAGCCACTGCGAATAGCATACCGCATACATAAATATATTAAACATGTCGACCGATTCGACGAAATAATCTCCATTGAATTTCGACGCGTACGAACGCAATAGAGACACGATGAAATTGTGTTGCGTGAACCCGCGGTGGTATATTACGCGCGCTAATTCATACCTCACTACTTTGCATACACACACGCACGCACACATACGTGGAATTTAGGACCTCGTTTGTCAAGTATTTTACGAGCTCGGTTGAGATTAAACCGAAACGCGAAAAAAAAATTACGCGTAACAAATCATCGCAGATTAAGGATACACGTAGTTGCTGTGACGGTCGACAGAGATATATGCGTCTTAGAACGGGTGCTTTGAATAACAAATAGGAAAATAATATATTAGCAATAAACTTACGATTTGTTCCTATTATCTCTACGTCGTGTGTGTTTTTTTTTCTTTCTGGCACAACGCAGCGATGACGATCCTCATAAACCATTCAAAGCTAATCTAGATTTAATACAATAGGCATGTGGCGTTCCGATACATAGACCAATTGAACATTGTTTATAACTGATCCAAACAGTCGAAGGCCTGAGCGGTACACTTTTAGGCACCGCGAACAGAAGTCGTCGAGTGGATTGACCACGGAGTGGGTTTTGTCAGGAAAAAATTGATCGTAAAGTTATTGGACACATTGCGTCAGTAGGATTATAGTATTGCCTATGGTTTTATAACAATGATGATGGGTGCATCTGTTGAAATGTGTTTAACGGTGGAATTCAGACTTAGAATATTTTTATTATTGTGTGGACTCCAAAATTTCATTGTCGCGTACACAGACACGGTATAACGCGCACATAACACGTCGTTCAAATATTTTCTATCGCTCACAAAAGATTTTGAGATCAAGGGCTTTCAGTCTCTTATACCAACTGCCGGTAAGACTTGAAAAACGATCCCTTTTAATTAATTAGTTTTAATTATGACTCCGAGTATACTTTTACCAACTATATATATATGTATATATATATATGTGTGTGTGTGTGTGTGTGTGTGTGTAAAAGTGTTATTATGTGACTAGGAACGAAAAAAAATACTAAGGGCTTAACAATCGGCACTGCGTTCTACTATCGACACACATTCTTCCAGATATAACCCGTGAAGTTACTCTGATTGGCAGCGATAACACTTTTAGCACAATCCGACCGACAAGACGATCAGAACAATGTAACCGTCTGTTATCATGTGGAAATGTGTCAGGTCGAGCCAAAACCCCGCACGGACGATCGACGTGCGAGGTCGAGGTCTGTTTTTTATCATGCACGCCTGTACTGCACGTGTGATGACGTCGTGCCTGGATAAAACGCATAATCGTAAAAAAAAAAAAATCGTTTGTTGCATTTTTCCTGCACCGCAACACAGTGTACGGGATGTAGTAACGACCGACTGCAAGCGGCACACTAATTACGTTTTTATTATGCAGGATAGAACGTCGTAAAAAAGTGGAGGGAGAGTGAGAAGAAGAGAGGAAAAAAACTACTCGAAAATATATGGATTATGTTGTTCTCGGTTCGCGTAAAAACTATCGTGTAGCTACTACATAAACTTAATAACGGCGAACGCGAGCCCGCACGTTTACCTATCGAATCCCATAAAGATAAATCAAAACACTTGACTTTACGACCGATGTTTAAGAGAAAATTGTGTAACTACCATATTTTATATTATATTAGCAAGAAACCGCGTGAATGGTGATCAAGCGTGTGTGTACGGATTTATACATTTATATAAACACCATTTTAATTTGTTTACGTGCATGCGTGTGCTATGCAAGTATGCGAGGTATGTAATAGTACATTGCGTATACCGGGTGATTCTAACATCTCGAATAAATGTGTTATGCAATTCGTGTATATTCGTGAATAGATAGACATCGATCTTTGATTTTAATACGACATCGTGCTATGTAGTTTTAAGTTAAATTCGGAAAATGTTGATGTACATAAATCTTATAATATCAGACTTACAATTTTAACCGTTAAGAGTTCGGTAGGTTACAAAAATTATAATGATATAAGCTTATCATAGCTTTTGAAAAACTATTGTGATCACAGGTTATATAGTTTAGTAGAATAAATCAAGGTTTTCGAAAAACTCAAAAACTCAAATTTTTGTTCGACAAAAACTCTAGAACATTTTTTACAAAGTTCTTTTTTAGAATAAAATAAATAATATAACAAATGATTACAAAATTTGACAAAAATTATGAAACCAAAATCATTGGACATTTAATTTTTACATTGTAGTATAAGGTACATTTTTTTTTTTTTTTATTCGCTACAAATATAAGGTAATATTATATTTTATAATGAAGTCATAATTATATACAACTGTGTATTAATAAAGTATAATCATTTTAACCACGGGGAGGGGCTGGCAAGACATGTTGCCAACCCCCCTAGAATTTTTAATTTTGAAAGGAAAGGAGTGTCGTGCGAATTTCGGGATAGGTCTTGCGAATTCATGCGAATTGCATGCTAAATATTTGCAAAAACAATTTTAAATATGTTAATTTTGACCAGGGAGTGCTGGCAAACAGTTGCTTACCCCCCATGGATTTTCGATTTTGAAGGGGAAGGAGTGTCGTGCGAATTTTGGATCGGTCATGCAAATTCATGCGAATTGTGTCCTAATTATTTGCATAATTTTTTTTAAAGTTTAGGGGAGGGGTTGGTAACACGTTCGTTTATAAAATGCGTATTGAGAAATAAACAGGGGCGTGCCCAAAGGGAGTTAGAATACTCAATATCCCTTCTCTCTCCAATATTGTAACGAAAGTAGAAAAAAAGGACTGTTCAACGTTTTTAAAGAACTTAAGTTTATGCCATTACATAACCAACCAGGGTTATTTATAAAATCCATTGACGATCTATTTAATACTATAACATTGATTATTGTCAAAATTACTATTTTATGCGATAAATACATTTGAAGTACACTGCAGTAAAAATATTGAACCCTCATCGAAAAAAATGTCAATGCAGGCCAATGGAAATAATAGTGCGCATAATAATATATATATAAATTTCGTTGGAGGTGTTGGAATAATTGGCCCTGCACACACGTATTATGTATGTAAGTATGTATCATATTATTCCGGTACCCGAACAGAGCACGCGAGATCATTCCCAGTCGTTGAAGTCTTTGTAATGATGATAACATCGTATACCGCGTGCGTCATGTGCTCAGATTCGATCGTTATTAACCACCGATCGAACGATTTCACCGACTGCACTACGCTAATACATATTGGACACTAATTCTCGAACACAACCACTTATTTTACCAATGAACGTTCGCCAAATCGCCGTATTCAATTTTTACCGGGGTTTGGTACATTGAGTCCCATTTTATTAATTTTAGGTAAACCGAATCCCGCCTAAAAAAAAAGGTAAATTGAGTCCCTTGTATAAAAATTAAAACGGTAATTTTAAATATAGTGAAATCCTGTTTTTTTTTTTTATTCACCACACTTTTAATTATATTAACGCAATTGTGTACTACGTACATTATAAACTTACATTCATCAGTTATCACATCTCACATCCACCGTTGTTGTAGATAGTTAGGTACTTATATAAATGTCGCGTGATAATATGAAGCGAAATATAATAATATTTAATGATGTAATGATAAGATACACTTACCCATCGTACTCGGTGAATTTATAACTATATCAACGATTATATTTATAATTTAAATGCATTTGAACAAATTGAATACATTAAATATTTTAGACGGGACTCAATTTGCCGCTTGAACTGTTATACGCTGTTTACCTATTTCGAAAAAAAATAAATTCGTTCGGGACTCGATTTACCTTCGCCCATTTTTCAAAAACGTTTCTAGTGCACTCGTACAATGGTCCGTATAAGAAATCGAAACGTTATGGGTCGGTGAGCGGCATTCGCGTCTTTTTATGTCGTTACTTTGTCGAAGATGCGATTAAAACGGGTTATCGTCGAACACGGTTTCATCCGCTAAACAAATATGTTCACGATAATAATTTATATTTTCGTCCACCTCATTAGGGGGGCGATTAAAATTCACGATTTATAAATTAGCAACTTTGTTCCGTTGCCCTCTCTTTTTTCAATAATCATTTCGGACCATAATTCGTTTTAATCCGATATACGGTTAACCCGTCCGTGGCTGCGCGTCGTTCAATCTAACGAAGATTCATGTGTATTATGTTACATGAATGAAGAATGTACCCACTCGTACGACGTACGCAAACGTGTATAGCGCGTGTTCGCCGCAGCGTGCGGCAGACTCGAAAATAATTATTATTTCTTCTAGGAACCGGTATTTTTTTAGGTTTTTTATTTTTTCGTTGAGATTTAAATGTTCTTCATTATAATTATTATTTTCGTTATTATTATATAGTTAACGAAATTTACAAATCCAGCCTGCCGTCAATTATACGTATACTCGTAAATACCTGCATTATAATACACTACATTTCGCGTGCATAACATATTCCAACCGAAAACGTGAATAATAATTATCATTATAATAATATAACACTTTGAGCGTTAGGTATGTGTACGCGCGTATAAGTGGCGCGTCTGCTGCTGGTACGATGCGCATCGATTAATATATACCGTTTAGCAATAAAATCGAATATGATGTTATTATGCACACAACTCGTCTCCAGAAAAAAAAAAAAAAAAAAGAATATATAAAGTCACTTCTCTACATGGATGGTTGCGACGCGTCGCGGCGTCACGATCGTTTCGACATCAATACACGTACATATAACATATTACGGTCTCGATTTTTATGAAAAATTCAAATTTATGTGACCTTAATTGTACGCCGTGTGCATTTTTCGACCGCCGTTTCGAATTTTATGTTAAAACATTCAATGTGACTGGCGCGGTACCCCGACGTACAGTCTGTCGGTTACGTCGATCCTTTAAACATTTACACAGTATTACATATCGACTATGGCGAAAACAGCAATACACGTATTGTGAACTTTTTATAGGTATTATAAAAAAAAAAAAAAAATGAACAGGAATCGATGGCATATTT
The DNA here is from genome assembly GCF_003268045.1 of Sipha flava. NCBI lineage: Eukaryota > Metazoa > Arthropoda > Insecta > Hemiptera > Aphididae > Sipha > Sipha flava. The sequence continues at coordinate 35,326 of NW_020273517.1, forward strand.
TGAAAACTCAAATTTACCAGGATGCGTCATCGGTACTAGAAAATAAAACATCTTGTGCACCTTATCGATGACACATCGCTATAACCGTCTGAACTCGATAGATGCTCCAGTAGTAAAACGTGAACAGTTTACTAGGTTACGTTGATTTATTAATTAATCAATATTATTTTATTTCCATAACAATATTTCTAACAATTCATTTCTCGCGTGTGAATCTACAACGCAAAATGTACCCGGTATGAGCTGAACTTATAATTGTGAACTAATACGTTTGGAAAAATTGTTGTCGTCAATCAATCAGCTATTGGCTACGCGCATAAAATAAGTTGCGCAGCAAAACCACATCTGTTGCTTGATAGTCCAACTATATGTTCAAATTGTTGATTTACGTATTTCGAAACTTTGAACGGACGATACTGAGCATAGGTAGCATACTGATAACAGAATACATCTTCTTACAGGTACGGCTCCAGAGCCTTGGTTATGGGGGGGGGAGGGGGCAAGTTATAATTTTACAAAATCTTATAACAAAAAGTAAACGATTGTAAACGATGAAAAGTACCGAAATGTGTGTTACGCAATTCATGTTTTGAACATTATAAAATAATAATATCATACCATAGTGTATTTTATATTAATATAGTTTATTTATAGCTTCATTGGTTCTTCATAATATAGATAGCAGATACATCGTATACACCGTCATACCTCTATGGCTCTATCTACATACTTGTGCGTGTCATATAATAGTCCATATTATAATATGCACTTTTTGTTAACAATATACATTTTTTTATAAATACGGTACTGGCTTGGGAGGCGCAGCCCCTAGGCTCCCCTGGAGCCGCCCTTGTCTTCTAAGACAAGAACACGATAATAATTGAGAATTATTTTATATGCTCATGTCCAATAACGAAAACGAAACTTGAATGAAATTCGGTAGTAATAAATAATTTCATTAAATTAACTAATTAATAGTTACTCAACTATAACTTAACTTAATGCAGTTAGCAGTGGATTTGATTGATATTTCAAAAGATTTCGAAGTTTAGGAACGCAATTATGAAAGCACTTTTGTTGCAGATGATAGAGTTGTATAACGCAGGACATTTATATAGGTTCACTTATTTACAGTAATTTTTGTAATTAGTATTGTTGAATTAATTATAGTTCTTTGGTCATGCAATGCCAGAAGCGGTTTTGCTGTAATAAGTGTACGATGGACAGTAATATTTGCAAAGTATATTGCGTTGACATTCATCTTTTAGAAAATGAGATTGAACGTTAAAAAAGTATTCGGAGTACATTGAAACAAAAAATTATTTCAAATGTATTCGGTATACAGTATTACAATCACTGAATTCGGAATACCACTCAAGTTTATTTAATGTTAACAAACGTTACGCGTTTTGAATGCCTACGTACGGTCATAGAAAACCGTAAAATTGAATACGTATACTAAAACACAAATTGAACTGTGTAAATGCGCAGCGTACGTATACCTATACTACGTAAGACCAATGGTTTGATTTAGACGTCCGAATCGATGTCGAAAATTATAATAACCCCGCGAAGTAGAAAAAAAATAATGTCACAACAGTCTGTTGCAGTGTATTTAAATAGTATTAACAGAATTTTAAAGAAATCGATTTTATTCGGTGTTTGAATTGACAGGAAAATGTAATAAACGGAATTAACCGGTAACTTAAACCGATCAAAAAAGCGATTAACAAGTCACAGAAATGAGCTAATGGAACGTTCGGACGAAGGTTGCGACCTACTCACTGTTGGACTTACTCATTATGTAGCCGTACAGAACAATTATGGTACGTTGTGTTCTAAACTTAAAAATACAAACTATAACGTCTGATTTTATCAAACGGTTCGGCGTCGAATTTTCGATTCAATATTTATTTTTTTTTTTTTTTTTATCAACGAACAAGAGTAAAATATAAATAAAATACGTACACAGTCATAACTTGTACATGCACAATAAATATAGGTACTGAATCTACATAAAAAGCGAAATGAACACGTTATGGAATAGTTAAGCCATTCGTTAGTAGCACTTCTGTATTTTATAATTAAAATCCGAACTAAATATTTCCATTATCAAGGTTGAAATCAACAGTAAATGTAAGGTACTTTTGAACATTTTTTTTTTTCTTCTTCAACCACAGCACTATATTGCTGTTTTTAAATATAATATTTTCCAACGATACTCATTATAAATTACTATTGTCATTTGTAAGCTATAACAATAATAATTTACATTGTTTAAATCAAAGTCAAGTTATGAGTACACATCGATATAAGATTTAAATGTTTCTCGTAATTTTGTATAGATACGTACGATTCAAACACGCGCCGATGTATTCGGTACGTGTACTACTATAAGCGTATTTAAGATGTTGGATTTCTCGATTGATCCATAATGTTTTTTTTTTTTTTTTTTATCTTTTAAATTCTTTAAACGAAGTGAAAACTCGTTTGGGTGCACGTACGGGCATATATTATATCGTTTTTAATCCATTAAATTCACAATGTGGTAATTGTCGTACACGTTTAATTAGTACGTAATTCGTTCTACATTCCCAAATTTGATTACACGCGTATACACACATTAGCGCACACGTAGCTTGCGGCTGTACCGTTCGATCGACGAAATTCTATTCCGATCACGATTTCGGTATCGAATTAAAGTTTTCACAACTCAATAAAATGTGTACCGCATAATAATACTTCGGAACGTAGCGATTTTCAGTTGGTCGCGTCGTTCAGACGTAGCGGCGGGACGAAGGCGTACCGGTACGATTATTTTTTCGGTCCTTTTATTTTTATTTTTTATTTTAACTTATTTATTCGTATGTTTTTCGTCGTCCTTAAACCCAACGCCGTTCGCTGCGTCCGTACTTCTATACCTGTACGAACAAACGTGACGGTTAGAAATCATTGAGCCGTATTCGCACCAGAGGCGTATTTAGACTTACTTCTAGGGGGGGACGAAAATTTTTTCTTTAGTTCAGAATCAAAATTTACAAGTAAAATTTTTTGGCAATATTTATATCAGGTGAATCCTTAATATTTGTGCTTTTTTTTTTTTTTTTTTAATCTAATTTCGGATCCACTTAGAATTATCTTTTGTGTAGTTCTTTTTTAACACCTATCTGTGTTTTGAAAGTTTCGTTTGTATTTTATCTAATTTTTCACTAAACATGGACTGAGTCTTCAATTAAATAATATATATTATTTATCGTTATGGGACATATAAACGTTATAAGCAATTGAGCGTTTAATGCTATAAATAATTTAAACGTTATGAAAAATTTAGCGTTTTGCGTTATTTAAATTAGTGTAAAAACTGAAACGTTTTCAAATGTAATAATACTATAAAATAAATCATAATTTTTGTTTCTTAATAAAATACCCATTAATCATATAAAAATTGTTTTGGTCTAAAAATTCTCGGGGGGGGGGGGGGGAGATTTCCCCCATCGCCACCTTCAAATACGCCACTGATTTGAACCGCATCAGAAAATATTTTCGGGAGGGGTTACTATGGACCGAGTTAAATAACCACTGCTATCTAAGAATTACTAACGAGACACGGCGGATACTTTTATCTACATAACAATTGCAGAACGTCCCAAAACGATTTCGCGTTGGACGCGAATTCTAAATGAGCATAAAGCACCATTAATATATAACAAACGTTTAAAATGATTTTTAAGTTTTTTAAAACATTTCGGGGGAGGGGGGCTGTATTCCGCTAGCCCCCACCCCCTCCTATGTACGCCACTGCCGCCGCGTACAACCAGTGATTGGCACTTTCGAGTCGGTACGAACCGAACACGTCGATCGATCGTGTACGTACGCGTAGCGAACAACGACGACAGAGCGCACACGACCTACGCGCAGCTCGTCACGCCGTTCCGCCGCTCTACGCGCGGACAATTCGAGAAAGCGTTTGAAACGCAGCGCTCGCGGATCGGATCGCGCGCCCGAGAAACTCGTCCCTGCGATTCGACCGCCGACCACAGTGTTCCGGAGCCTGATTTCCCGGGGGCACAGCAATGTAAAAAAAAAAAAAAAAAACCGTCTGTTGATCGCGTCGGACGATAACAGTCGAACGTGCGACGGGGCAGGTACATTTGCTCGCGGTACGTTTTGATAACGTCGCGCGCCCGAGACGTACTACGAATATCACGTGTTGTTTCCCTCCCACACCCTCCGTTTTTCTCTTGTTTCGTTGACGAACGCGCACCGCGAACGTGATGGATTAAGCATTGTTCGACGCGACGACGTCCAATGAATCGTACGCGTATAAAACTTACTGCGGGCGGGCGGTGACGGACGGTGACATCACGTGAACCGCAAACGTTGCATCGTCTTCCGTCGACCGTAGGCGAGATCGGTTTTTTATTTTTTTTTTTTTTTTTTTTTATTCCCGTCGTCTTCGTCGCGGCAGTCTCGTCCGCGCGACGTCAGGTTACCGCGGTCGCGGAGGGACACCCCGACGCTGCGCGGGTTACCACCGGCAACGTTGAAAGGTCCACGCGGTCACGTCGATCGCGCCGACGAATGGCGTCCCGAAAACGGGGTCGAAAACGATCGGTCGGCGTCGTCGCGCGCATCGGTACGCGCGTCTCCGAACCGCGGGAATGTCGTCGGCGGAACGCGAATCGCCGGCGGCTCGTGGAAATCGGACGCCGATAAAAGATGGTAACCGAACGGACGATTTCCGTACGTCCGCGGCACACGTGTCGGCCGGAAGAAAATCGCGTTCGGGCGCTTCACGCGTACTGCCCGGGCGCACGTAACATCGCGTCGAACGAGTAGTATACGCTGTAACAGTGGCCTACTCACGGGGGAGGGTTTCACGGGGTTTGAACCCCACCACCCCAAGTCCGTATTCTTTCAAAATTATTCCAATAGTTCGATAATAATTGATTATTGATTTTATTGATTATAATTTAGTGGTTTATACGTCATTAGTTACCAGTATCGCGGTTATCAAGTTGGATTGGAGCACGACCATAGAACACGTTCTATGACACGACCGCGCTATCGATTTAACAGTTTTGGTGACAGTTCGTGATAGTGTGGTTTTTTAAAACAGTACGAAATTTGTAATCATTATGATTATGGGGGGTAGAGGGGGGCGGAGCCCCCACTTTTGTATTCTAGTAAATTTTCAGAGCCCTCCCCCCACATTGAAAATTCCTGAGAACGCCACTGCGTTGTAACATTATCACGTTACGGCGTCGCGCGAGAGTCGCGTTAATTGGACGCTCTCCGTAACGCGACGACTGCACGTGCATAATTGTGTCTATTATTTTTATACGCGTTTTTCACCTCCGGCTGCACACACACACACGCGCACCGTATTCTAAACGTGTTTATAATCGGCAGAGATCATATTGTACGCACGTGTGTGCGCGCAACAACAATAGGGTGGCGGATACAGGTACAGGCGGTGGTGCGCAGTGAAGTCTCGCGCTGTCGGGTCGGGCGGTCACGTTTCCGCGTGGTCGCGATTGAGTGTTGGAGTTAATTGTTAATTATTGCCGGCGCGCGCGCCCGCGTTCTTCGATCGGGAGGAAGGGGAAAAAAAAAAAAAGCAACGGGCATAAAAATGTGTAGTTGGGAAAAAAGGAATAAAAATACATTAGCGACGGAGTGCATCAGCGGGCCATTTGTTGAGTCTCGTGTAAAACACTACCGCTGCACATGCACATGCACATACGATATTGTAATGCGCGCGCGGCGGCGGCGGCCGAGGAGAAGAAACGACTTCACGACGGCGATGGGTCGGACCGATACGCTTCCATACCCGTTCCCACATGAAGTTCTCTTTCGGGGGCACGTCCGCGTACGCACACACTCGCCAACGAACATGTATCCAGTACACGCCGTGCATACGCGCGCGTATCCTATTGTATTGCAGAGATCGACCGCGAGCGAAAGACCGTTGCGCAGAAAAGAAAACATCAACCGATAATTAAGTATGTACTACTACTGCTACTACTACTACTACTACTACTACTACTACTACTAATACGTAACGACGACGACGACATCGGATCGGACAACAGGATAACGACCTGAGGCAGTGTGCGCATGGATAGAAACATTTAGCACGGTGGTTGTTGAAGTCTCCGTCTCTCATTCTCTCTCTCTCTCTCTCTCTCTCTCTGTCTTTCTCTCTTTCGATCTACCTCGGTTCTCTTACTTACCAGTATACATATTACTTATACGATAATAATAATAATAGTAATGCAGTAGTTTTATCGATCGCGAAATAATAATATAAATCGCGTACACGTGTGCACACACAGCCGTACGTATAATTGAGTTGTACCCCGCACGGCGGCGTTACTTATTGGACAGAATGTGCACGACGACCGTCGCCGTTTAGCGGTCTCTCGCGTAACAGTCGCACCCGCAGACGGGCTCCGAGAGATAAAATAAAAACTTATGTTTCCCCGTGAGTATTATTTATTTCTTAATCGTCGCCGCCGCTTAATTGGCACACTGCAAAAACCAGCGCGTTCCTACGACCGATTTCTTCTCTATATAATATTTATGTGTACATATATTATTACAATATCCCCTTGCGCGTTATCTCTACCGCACCGCGAATCCTGCTGCTGCTGCTGCTAGTGCAACTGCAACTGCACCGGACACCTCATAAATACGAACCACCCAACCACCAATGCCTGGTATACGTCTGGTGCAATGATTGGTTCTGCGCGTGTAAAGGTTGCGAGCGAATCGGTCGCAAAAATAAAAAAAAAAAAAAGTCGTTTCGTAGCAGGCTATTTATAAATAAAAATTCATCCGATCAGTATTATCATTGCACATGTGCTAACACGAACTGGAAAATTATGTTTTATAATTTTTTCATTTCAATCGTCCACTATTAAGAATTAAAGTTATGACGTATATAAACATATGGTTTATTGCATTTATCTGTTTGCGACACAAAAACTATACCTATGTTACCAACACTCAGTTTTTAGGAATTTTTCACGGGGATGGTCCAGATAATTTGTCGTAACTTCTCAAAATATAACGATTTTACGTGGTTAGTTATTGTATACGATAATTATAACCTGTATTAGGTATTGATGAAGTAAATATGGGAGAGGGGTTTCTACACGAATTTTCCACTGTCAAAGTTTACGGCTGAACCTGAAACAAAGTTTCTTCAATTGTCATCCGATAATAACACATAATAGCATTTGGTTAAAATATACATACCTAACATGGGTTTATCATACTTTGACAGTCTTTTTGTCTACAGGGCGTAAAATCAGGATCATAAACCGGTAAAAGAGCGTGATTTAACAAAGGAAAAATAAAATAACTATATCCAATAGAAGATATCCAGACAGCCTTTTAAAACAGAACATTTAATTTGTGTTTTTTTTTTATTAACAAAACAGCGTCAGATAAATATTTCATAATATGATTATGTTGTACATACATTATATTACAATATGTGATCGGACATTTGCTACCAGACTTCAAGTTTCTATTTTATTCGTGGTACAGTTATGATGCCTATAACTTATTATTATTTTTATTTTCTAAGCAAAATTTAGTTAAAAATGTATCGACCATGCATACGGATATGGAGAACGTCGAGTGTAATATACAAACGCGGTTTCCGATCGGGTCGTGCGCGGTAAATCACTGCAGCACGCTTAGAGTTGTGGGAAAATTTATCGAGGTTGACGCGGTGAAATTTCTAAAAAGAAAAAAAAATATAATAATCCTTAAACGACAGTCGAAATGGGAATGGTAATAGCAATAAGAAGAATAAAATGGAAAGAAGCAATATAAGATGAAAAAAATAACAGTAATAATAATATTCCGAGTGCCAGACACGCGCGCGCGAAGGACCATGCGCAGACGGAGTCTTCTTCGGCGATTAGCCGACAAGCCATTGTGTTCCTCTCGGAGAAAACGACATGTCCATATATATACATTTATTATATACAAACAACAAATTTGATATACATATAGATCCGATTATTTATATGTATGTATATACGTATAGGTAGATCGGATCTCGCGCGAGCGGCGTCAATCATCGTATACGCGCCGAAGCCGCCTCGTCGGAACGTGATCACTTAATTCTGATCGATACTCCTCCGGCGGGCACAGCGAGATAGGAAGGAGAAAAAAAAAAACAAAAAAAATTAATAAACGCGGCGACAACTTCGACGCGGAGCCGCTGCGTACGCCGTATTGGTCGGGTATACGTGACGAACGATGCGGTATACGGTTGCCTCTACGGTTACCCTAAACCGAGTGCAGTGCGATTATTACTTATAAGTTTCATCGCGCGCGCGCGTGGGTCAATGCCAATCGAACGGTTTAACGTAGAAATATTGTATACTCGCCGTGAGAACCAATCGGCCGACGCGATAAATCTGCACTGCATGAAGGAAACGTCGTTATTTGTCGCCGCGCGTAGCCGACAGCTTTCTGTATACGGCGTGGGCGACAGGACCACGATGATAAATACGTTGCGAAGAAAGCTCTCGCGTCTCCATCTCTCTCTCTCTCTCTCTCTCTCTCTCTCTTGTCTGTTTCTCCGCTACAAGTCCTGACCGTCGGTTTTAGGTTATTATGATTAATATTTTACCCTAACGTTTCACTATCATAATAGCATAATATTGAGAGATGAACATAAAATACTTAAGCATAGTAAATCCTTCTGACATTTTTCACTTGATCAAAAGTTTTAAAATGCTCTGAAGTGGTTCACTTAAACAACAGCATTTCATTACCTATAAAAACAGCGCCGTATTAGCGGATAAGCACTATGGCACTGTGACTACGGCTATACAAATATACAAATATACGTGACTATGGTTTTTTTGTAATATTTTATGTTTATTATTGTTACAAGTTAATGTACAATTGGTACGACTTTACGCAGAACAAACAGGGACGGATCTAGAAATATGAAACGAGGGGGGGGGGCATGATTTGTATTTATAGAAAGACAAAATGTATAACTTTATTAAATACATGTTTATTATAAAAGTTTAAGATATAAGACACAGTTCAGAATTTATTTGTATTTGAAATAGAAATATTTTTATTACACTTATCGTCGGAGAAAAAATATGTATTGTATTGATGGTTTTATAATCATTTTACGATAAAGTTATGATTTACTTTAATTTTTTTTTTTTTTTTACATCGTCGAATCACACTCTTTTCAAGAACAGTTCAACGCATAGTAATACTGACTATGAAGTAAACATACATAGGATATACTTCTTATAGCCCTCGTCAGATTTTTTTCATATGAAAATAGATAAAATAGCTGAGTTGGTCAGTGTAATATGTAGGTCGAGTATAATGTGTACTGTTATTCGTGAATAAGTATTCGAAAGACACTTTTTAGTGGACGTATACAAATATGTTTGCATTTAAATGTTATGTTCCCAGTGCTTATTACAGGTAAGTCTGCTTCGTTACACAGGAATTGGTGCACGGCGACAATGTGCATAATTTATTATTAAGATCGATAAAAAACGAGCATGTCGTGGAACGCAGTCATTTAAGCGCACGCATTGCAAATTCATTCGGACGATTCGTGTGTATTACGTGATTTTGTAATAATGCGAGTTACACTTTTTGCGCATCAACCGGTGAAAACGGCTATAACGAAATAATAAATAAAATCTCTTTTGCTATACACGTACGGGATCGGTTTCCAAAACGAGTTTGATCGAACAGCCGAAATAAAAATAATAATATACATATATATATTATGTGCTAAAGCGTTTGTGTTTCGCGATCGCTGATCTCTCTTTTAAATTGAAATTATGTATTTTCGGTAAAATAATAATAATAATATACGCGTGTAAAGGTCATGGATTGCGATGTTTCGGCAAATTGGACTACCGGCGCGGCGGAGCGCGCGAGATGAACGTAGTTGCGGAACAGAACAAACAGCTCAATTCATGTACGAGAGGAAAAAAAAATCGTGTGAAATGTGTGAAGAATAATTGTGTGTGACGAGCAAGTTACAGGTTTTATATTATTTCCATACATCATACATCGTTTGTATATATATATATATATATATATATACATTAGTTACGAAGACTACTTTTTTATTAATATTTCAAATAAATAGAGAAAAAACAATTACGAAAAACCGTTACCATACCTCAAATCTGGCGTCACGCAAATACACATAATTTGTATGAAAAATGTGAAAACGAGCGTGCGCCATCGCAACCGTAATAATAATGTGTGCGCTCGGAAAATTGCAATCTCTAAAAGTGATGCATTTTATGCGTCGATTTGTCACCGATGCACGACGCGATCGGTGTTGAAATTGAATGTTATGGTCAATGTATAATAATAATATAATAATGCGAGTGAAACGATTATTTGCATATCGATCAATCTTATGCATGATAACAGCTAAAACGAGGTCCGTATTTAAATAAGTCTAGAAATTCATAATTCAGAATAATTCGCATACACGATTACTCCTTTTTGTTTTTTTTTTTTTTTTAATAAAATGAACAAATTAACGATGCATTGTTATTTTTTCGCATCGGCATTGCATTATTTTACAACCAATTGTTTATTATGTTTATTATTGTACTCGTCTAAACTTGTCTGTACTCGCGTACAGTTTTGCAATTTCCATACAAGTACAACATGTGTACAACCGTATAAATATTTCATTCGCCTTGAATTTTCTAATTTTCCGTGTGCCAACCGTCCATGAATAAAATGTATATTACGTTATGAATTTAAATATTTACACATAACTCTACGGACATGTTTGGATGTTTTAATGCACATATTTTGAAACGTACATACGTGTGCAATCGTTTTTTCATGATCGTTCGATGCGCGAAACCAACAAACTCTCGTTATACCTACGCGACATCCCAGGAGTCGTACTACCACTATCTTCGTATAATCGGATTATCACCGGTTTCACGTACCAGTTAACATCATTATTATGATTTATTGTATCTATTACAAATATTTCGCGGCGTTAAAAAATACAACAGACTAATATATGTGTATTGCAACATAATTATTATACACGTACATAATTTCGAGTGTCGGAAAGTATGTCGGAGACTTGGAGAACTTTATTTTTTCCAATATCATTTATGATATGGTATAAAACAGGGATGGGCAATTCAAAGTTACAAGAGGATCAAATTTTAGAAATTTAAAACCGAGCGGGTCAGAGCATTGAAAGCGAAAAAAAAGTCATTCGACAAAATATGTGTTTTAACTAGCGTCTATGTTACACGAAAATAATAAATTCAACACACACGACACGAATGACACGAAGACACTAATACAGTTAGTTACGTAAACATATTATGTATGACATTTAGACATTTAACGATGATTAACGTCAGACAACAATTATTGTATCAACATACGGTAAACTTTAAAATTCTACGATGTAATTTGAAAATATATGACGGGCCGGATAAAAAAGGCTCGCAAGCCGGACGTGGCCCGCGGGCCGCCAGTTGCCCACCCCTGGTACGAAATAAAAAACGGTCACATCTCGGGAAACCTGTAACTGTTTTACGAAGTTTTTAACAACAGTTTCGAGTAAAAAAAAAAAAAAAATAAATAAATAATCCGGTACGTACGATGATACAAGAACGCGTATTGTAACGCAGTGCATTACGTATGCGTGTCATCGTCATAGTGGTCTTGGGTTTCGTTGGCGACGGCTAACGGTGTGCGCACTACATTGATACGATGTTATGTTACGGTCGCAACAGTGAGGGAGAGAGCGAAAGAGAAAATTGTACGAAAACACGAACAAAATAATATACGCGCTAATATACACCGATAAAATATTATGTTCGACTGCGTACGTCGTCGGTATCTTCTCCGAAGATGTGTCACATCTCTGGCCCGTACGTGTATATTATACTCGTGTACGACTTGACGCGGTTGGCTCGCAGGAAACGAGTTTTCGCCATCGGTCCGCGCGACGGGTGAAAGTCTTATCTCGTCGATGGACCATATATTCGTTTACGATACACGCGTTATCATTACTGTTATAACAGCGCGGTCGTCTGTCAATCGTATCGTTTGTAGCCGCCCGTGGTTAAAATACGTCTCGTCGACACTGTAGTGCAGGGGCGGCCGCACGGTCGGTCGCGGACGACTTCAGATTCGATCGTGTTAGAATTTATTTTCAGGCCACGAAAATTTAATCGTGACGGTTATGAACAAATTGTCGATACATTTTATCTGTACGTTTTTTATCTTTTATACTGGTTTTTAAAAAAAAAATTTCCAAAAATGTCGATCTTCAAAGGTCAAGTATATTTTTAGTAGATCGTGGCCGAAAAAAGTTTGGCCGCCTCTGCTATAGTGTATGACAAGTTGTACGCACCACTACGCTCATCAGATCACACACTCGCGTGCGCGCGCGAACTTGGACGTGACATAGAACCGCGTGCAGGTATTTTCCGTCCTAGGACATTAAAACCAAAACGAAAACCATGTTGTTAGGAGTGATCGGAAACATAAAAATGTAGTACAACACTCGCAAGTCACTAATACTCCGACGGTTAGACATGACAATTGTTTCCAGATTTTATCCGAACGCGAATCACGGCGTACGAATTCGACAGTATTCGCCCGGCGAACCCGACCACTGCTGTCCTGGGTATATTGTAATTACGTCGAGGACGAGCAACCGGTGGCTCGCGTTAAGTTTCAAAAAAACGTTGTACCGTACAATTGATTCGATCGAACGTTCCGACGTTGGACGTTCATTTCGAATCTTAAATTTAGCGTATTCGACGGCACGCGGTAACACGTTTTGCTGAATGTTGATTACACGTTTGTCCGCTGTCGAACTCGTTTTAACACTCCGACGGAATGTGACGTATTGCGCGCAGCCAACGGTCGCATCGCAGTGAAACCGTGTCGGCCGTGTCGTACAAGTGTCGTGCAGCCCGGCTCCGCAGTTTCGGTTTTCGGCAGTTTAGATTTTAAAGGGCGAAGGATCACCGGGGACCGAAATCGGCCAGCGTCCCTGATTCACGCGCCAACACGTGCGTCGCGGATTCCGAGCACAGGCGGATATTGGGGGGGGGGGCTTGAGGGACTATTTAGGAAAAACCATACTTTGCAGGTTATAAAGGAAATAAAGGAATAGATTTATACGGTTAAAATAATATTAGTAGCTATTCAATATTTGATTTTTTTATGTTCTTATTGGATACCTGTATATATTTGGTGCCTCGACTAAAATAAAGCAGGAGTAGCCACTAGTTAGTAGGTTGAAGCGTTTAAAAACGTCTGTTCACGCCGATAGATAATACAAAAATGTTAAGCCCCCCACGGATGTGACAAAACATCCGTCTACGATTCCGAGAAGAAGAAAACCCGTTTCACCCCAACGATAGAGATCGCAGCCGCTCCTCGGGACCGGTTTTGGAAAAATCGGTTCCGTTTTTCAATTGGAAGTCCGCGGGGCGCGTGTCCGTTTTGAAATTGATCGTTAGCGTTCCGTTCGTTTTGAATCGATTAACTCGCGTCGAAGCGGTGAAAAACGCAAAAAACCGTGATCACCATACACGATTGCTACCGCTACGCGCACGAAAACTTCTGCTGGATTTCCACTGAGTATCGTCATTTACACGATGTTGGATGAGTTAGAGGTTGATTTAAACCAATCGGAACGATAACGATAAGTTTGAAGTGTACGCCGATAAACGCGTTTCCTCGCGAAGATCAATTCGATTTTCGATTATTTTTTATGTCGTATATATTCTTATTCTGAGTTATGAATTAATCGATGATTTAAAACTAACCATGAAGAAAACTCACTACTTATAACGATAACTTAAACCAGTTAAGATTACAAGTTAATCAAAATTTTGTAAAACGAGTCATTAAGGAGAAATAGGTTAAAAATGCACTTCTCAACTTGATTTTCAGGTTTACTCTTTCCAGTAAAAATTTCAATCATAATGTTTTATTGTAATCAGTGTTAACACAAGACCATATCTAAAGCTTTAGTAAAAGTAAACGCCGTGCATTTTTTACCGTTGTAAATTAATTACCTTTTTGAAATTGATATTTCGAAACGAGGAAGACGCACAAGAACTGTCAAAGTTGAAGTTTTGAAATATATTTTTTACGTTTATATTTTTGAATCATGTAAGTTGGTATTATTATCCTATTTCAATTAATTTCCGTTTTTATTATTTAATGTTAGTATTTCTTCAACTTTTTATATTTTTTTTAAACCAGAACAATGTTTTTTTTTTTTGGAAAACAAATTTTTTTCCGCAGCATGTATTCCGAAAATGTGTACTTTTTTTTTTTTTTATTCGTTAGTTGGATTTAATAAACCTGATTTCATTATAGAAATTTATGTTTAGATATACTCATATATAATATACGTTTAAAATTATAGCCCCAAAACGAAAAACTTTTGTTTTAATGGAACGAGATGCGAGTTAAACCTAACCTGGATGGGAAAGACGTTCTTTTAAGGCTATGAGGGAACTTTCCAAGCACTATAAACGACCGGGTCAATACAGACGGGCTTACGGTCGAGCAAAGATTTTATATATTTATATATATATATGTTATGTGATTTATTGGCTTCCGATGACGTCGTGATTTCGACATTTTCTACAACAAACCTGACCGACACACGTCGGTAACACTATTATAGGTAGTGCTCCCCCGCAACGATCAAACGCGTATAATAAGTAATAACTCTCGTTTATTGCGCGCGGCTACGTTATACTACGACAGACGTTCTCGTACGTGTGACAATGAAACAGTAGGAGAGAGAGGAATAAAGGAAATAATATCTTATACCGATTTATAGATGTATATATTTTTTTATTTCCATCTACCTCCGTCCCGATCGTCGCGCGAAAGTAGTAAATTTGTTCGGTTTTTTTTTTCATTTATTTATTTATTTTTATTTTGTCCGACGTGTCGTCTCACAAATACGCATTGCTTTATACTTTATTAGCCCGGCGAGTCCTCGCGCACTGCAGAAGGTATTTTAAAAGGTCCATCGGGTATAGCGATAAAACACATTTCATCGCCATAAAACCACGTCGAGTTCGAGAGTCGGTCGATGAAAAATGCAATCAGACGATAATAATAAGCGCACGTCCAACCACTCGTGCACGTTGCACCGCTGCACCACTGCACCGGATCAATACGATTACACATTACGTGTTCAGAGTGGAAGAAAACGGCTCTTCGCACACAAGTTGGCTGGTGAAAACCACGACTGTGTACGTTAATGATATTATTATACTTATAATAATAATTATCTTTTATTACAATACTCAATCACCTGATGATCACTATACATATCAGAAACGACAAAGTACATAGAATTTGATGTAGTGGTTCCTTTAATACTCTAGACGTGTTTATAAGGGTGGAATTTTCGAAAATCGCATTTTAAAGAGTAGAAACAGTTTTAGGTTGATGTATACACTTTTTAACTTTTCGGTTAGACTTAGAAAATATTTTATTTTGCTAATCAACCACGGGAATTGAAATCGTACTGTACATAGAAACGCTCGCCGTGGGCTGCTGCAGTGAGTTTACCCTTTGAGTCCGACTCTAAGAAAAAATTAAAAAAGTCAATATTTTTTTTTGGCTCAACTTTTTATCATAAACCAAAAAGGTCTCTGATTTTTTTTCAAAATTTTTTTTTTTACTCTTCCCCCACTTTTTTAACCGGAACTCATAAGTCCCACCAAGACTCAGCGCATACCGATTTTGAATCTAAATCAAATATAAATATAAATAATATATATATAATAATAAAATATATAAAACGAATATAAGTCTAACCGCTAAACGTTCGTGATTCGATCGTTTTAAAAATCAACTACGTACTGTTATATGTATAGCAATAATTATTACGACGAGATGTACGTTATGCATAACAGTGAACCAAACTGTTATAATACGATACCGCTGTTGTGTGTATGCACATTCGTATTCGTATACAAACTGCAGTCGTCATCGAAATCCGATTCTATAGATTATACTGTATATTATAAATTATATCCAGATGACTTATGCATTTTTATTTGAACTCCTTAGACGATGATTTCCCAGCTAAACCGTGTGTCAATAACTAACGGTTTTTGAAACATCAATTTGTAATTGTCATTTTTGACCTTCGTGACATATCATGGCTCCTCCGAAAACTTGAGGGCTAGATGAGATAAATGTTGGCATTTCTACATTTGGCCGTCTTTCATTTTTTGCCCTTGTTGGTTACTACGGTGTACAGAACTGTTTTATGCTAACCGGTAATTTAATCATTATGACCGATCGTTGCTTCAGCTCATCTTTTATATAATGTAATTCCGAATATACAGAAATAAAATATGTATTCTTGCGGACGCGTTGGCTATGGCCACTTTGCCGGTTACGCACCTATACAGTTGTAACCTCGTTGGAATTTGCATATTCGATAGGTTTTTTTTTTTAAATAATCGGTTAGTTATAGACGCGTTTTTGAATGAAACGTACGACAATGTTTTCAGAGAAAAATGTTATTTTCGAAATTAAACTTTCTACGGCGACGAATGTTATCCATAAAATATCATGTATATAAGGAGACGATTTCAATCGTTATCTGCAGTGCTGATTAAATATTAACTAGTACAGTGAAACTTCCATTAGCGGTCACCTCTTACACACGGCCACCTCTGTGTGTTCTTTCATCCCACCAAGAGTTATGCCATGTATTGTCACATATACAGGACGGCTATCTCCAAATAGTGGTCTTTATTTATGGTCCCTACGGTGAGTGTTAATTGGAAGTTGCACTGTACCTATATACGCCCGCGGGCGAGTTGGTAAATTTTTATGTGTTGGCTCCCACCGCGCAAAAGAATGTTACAGTCGTGTAAAAATAACGCTCCAAGGAAAACTCTGAAACGTTTCATTGTGACTTCCATTGGACGTCTAAAACCATTCTGTAAACGCAATATCATATGTTGTTTGTAACAATGCATAAACCATCATAGAGCTATAAAACCAGTTATATTATTTAAATAGTTTTTCAGATACACGACAGTAACGTGCTCTAAAAACTATTCCTAGGATGTTTTATTTTACATATTTAATTTATTTTGATTTCAAATAGATAGTTTTAAATTTTATGTTCCAGTTATATTTTACCAAATATTTTTAGGAACATCTCCGTCAAAATAATTATTTATATAATATGTAACCCGTTTTACGTGGTTTTAAATAATTATACTTAAGTTGACACAAATATCTTTAATAAATATTGGTTATTAGCATTTAAAATGGATTAAATTTAACGTAAAATTTTGACGAGCGAATCGTAACTATAGTTACGTTTTTTACTCTACTTTGCACAAATAATATTATTTTTAAAAATTATTGTTAAACATATAATATCTGTGCAGTACACATATATAATTTATAAACCGTTTTAATATTATTATAATAATTATTACGAAACAAACTTGATCAACTTGATCTTACATGATTTATCATTGACAGAACTTCCAATTTTAATAATATCTTATCTATCGTCCAAATAAATTTCTCCTCTGGTTTATAAATTGCTTCTTTTTCTACTCAATATAAAAATTTTAGAATTAGATTAAAATTAAAGGCTAAAAGGTAAATTTTACAGATTTATGCATAGATGGATGAGTGAAATGATAAGAGAAGATAGAATAAGGGAACAAATATGTGAGAGGTAGTATTGGTGTAACGCCGATAGTGGACAAGACGAAAGAAAATAGACTGAAATGGTTTGGACATTTGATGAGGCGAGAAGAAACGTTAAGCAGTAAGAGTGGTTATGAAAATGATCGTTAAGTGGAAAAGAGGAAGAAAAAGACCAAAAAAGAAATGTTTGGATACGATTGAGAATGATATGAGGGCTGTTGGTGTATGCCTAGAAAAAATATAAATTGTCGAAATGAATGGGGAGGTTTAGGACAAAGGTGACTGACCCCAAATAGAGGGGAGAAAGTCGAAGAAGAATAATAATAATATATAATTAGGTATATTATGAAAGAGGAAAGAGGTGGATGAATATATTGGTCTCTAAAAAAATTCTGCACATGTCTATGGTTTTTATTAATATTTTATGATTAACTGATTTATTACCATTATTGAAGTAAGTCTGACGCCAATTTTTTTTAGGGGTGGCCATATTTTGGTTGGAATTATTTGTGCTTGGTTTATTTCTTGAAATTAAACACATCATTATTACACACACTATATTTTTATTATTACGATAATTTTGATACAAATATCTTACAGTTTTTTTTTTTTTTTTGGTTGGTCTAGTTTACGGTTGATTTTTGGTAATTGTTCCGCTGAAGTCATTGAATATTTATATCCATCAACTGAAAAATTGATTATGCGAAATTGATCACGTGTGAAAATGCTGTTAATCTTATTATCCTCACATATGTTGACGATTTCATTTTTCTCAGGCAAAAAGTTGCAATTCCTATGATAAGGATTTTTCCAAACGGAAAAAAAATACTTTACGAACCCGACTAGATTTTCTGACTGCACCGACTCCACTATCTTTGTCCATTGATATTGATATTATTAATATATGGTATTAATAAACAGAATCTAATATACGAGTATAATCAGTTAAGTACTGAAATAACGCATATATGATATATGTATATATTTACCAAGTTTAACAATAATAGTGTTACTATGGTGCATTCCATGAAATAAGAGCCAATAAATATAAATAATACTAAATACAAATAAGTTGAGTTTGGATAGAATTTCAATGTAGCGTTATAGTCTCCTTTGGAAAAAAACGTTATCTCGACCTGAATCATCAATTTTTTTTTTTTTTTTTAACTCGAGTCATAAACCGAGATTATGAAAAAAAACGATTCGTTATTATTAAACACCTGTAGAGTTTTAAATGTTTTACGGTAGGTCTTTTGAACTTAACTGGATCGATTTGAAAAATATTAATAATTCTCCGAGCATTGCGTTAATTTCGTTTAGTTTTGAACCTGTTTACTACACTCGAGTAACGGACGACCGAATGAAGTCGCCCAGTTGTCGAAGAAAAAAAAAAACCGAATCGTTTGCTCTAATTCGGCCCACGGCAATGATAAGTGTACGCCCGATTATCCTCGCGCGACGCGTACTCGTATAATTTAATACGAATTCAGTGCGGGTGCGTGTACCGTTTCTGATCGACGAACCGTTATACCAAGGACACGGCACGCGCTCACAAATTAGAATTCGGTTAAACACTGTTCGGTGGCGTTCTCAGAAATTTCCAATGGGGTAGAAGGGGTTAATCAAAAACCAACGACGTATCGCCATCACTTATCAGTAAATTATTATCAATAATTTTTTTTTTTTTTTTTTTTTATTGTCCTATTGATATATTTATACTGTAATTGTGTAAACATAAATTGTACAATGAGATAATACGTCTACACATGCCTCGCTAATATAGAAAAAATCGATCGTAAAATAAAAAGAAGCAGCCCAATAGGAGAAGGGTCAAAGCCCCATGATCTCCCCCCCCCCTCGTGAGTACGTCCGTGGCACACACACATTTATATATATATATATATATATATATATGGCTACAGTGTTACTTTAGTTACGATATATTGTTCGTTTATTATTTCGAATCTGTTCGCGGACCGTACGGCAAACGGAAACAATTTTCAATTTATTTAAAAACACCGTTCGTACAGTGACATAGCAGTTCAACGTGTAGAATAACCTGCGAGACGTGTAGCGAACTGTGCTTTCCATTACCGCAAAATACGCATAACAATGCAAATTTATTTATTTATATTTTATTTGTTTGCTTGCATTGGAAATATTATAGCAAAACACTGCAAATACCACACGTAAAAGTAGTGCGATACCGCAGAAATTACAAAAAAAAAAAAAAAAAACACAGGACTGCATACAAAAAATACTACGATATTAGCGTGGATTAAAACCGTTCCTCCGTTGCCGGCGATCAGGTGCGTGCTTAGGGTAAGGTTTTGTGTGTTCAACCCACACCTCCGGACATTTCAACGAAATTAGAAAAAAAAATATTGTTGAAAATTATCATATTATGTATCTTATTATTTTATGTTAACGTCTTATCAAGCCACATAAGATGGTTTGGAGATGGATAGGAAGTTGAAACGTAACCAAAACTCCGAATTCGTACATAAGCAACGGACGCGCGACCTGTTACCGATAACGCTTGGCAAAGACGTTGAGCAACCATAGTTCGAATAAAATACATATGCATCGGTAAGCCACGAATAGTTCGCGGCTAAGATACGCGCCCCCAATATTTACGTGCATCGGAAACGTGTGTGCGCGTTAAACGAGATCAATCGAGAAGTATTTTGAAATACTTGCGCGTTGCCGTCCCGCGCGTACTTCGCTCGATTGTGTGGGGCAACGGGGACGACGACCATTGGGAACTAAGAACTCACGACCGGTTACTAAATATGACGGGGAATTAAACAATTCGTTACTACAGCATTCGCTGCCGCTTATTCGTGCTGTACGGATTGCGGTCGTACCATAACCGTTTGCAAAGGGGTATATGATGCCACCGTGCGTCGGCTAATAGGATTTCAAATATCAAATCATTCGGTCCAGCGCCGAATCGTGTCCACGTTCTCAGTGGCGACATGTTGCTGTATCAAATTCGAGATATTCCGTTGGATCGCTGCGCGACCGTTGATTGCCGGATTGAAAAAAATTATAAATAAATACAATAAAAACCGTTCTCGCGTCAGACCGGTGAATAGGGCTTGGCTCGGGCCGTTCGTTGTTCGCAACGATGTCGAGGCGAGGAAAAAAATGTTTCGCGTTAAGACACGTGAACGTCGTACGCGCGTGTCCGCGACTAAACGGCCGCGGGTCCTTTGGACGGAAACGCGTCCTTCGGCCAACGGCTGCCGCGGCGGTACGCTTTCGCGAATCCAACAATACCGCTGGCTCGCCACGTGCAACGTTCACGTTAACGCGGCGATAATTGTACGCGCGTGTCGATGAACTGAAATCTCTTGATCGACGACTGATCGGCAATAAACGATCGAGTATTTACCGCGCGTCACATCGAAACCGAATCGATTTACACCGTCTCGACGGCACGCGCGTCCTCCCGGGAAACCAGTTAGTCGGTCGCGCGTCGTTTACGGTGCGGTACACCAGCGGACGATATTGGCTCGCGGTAATGCGTATCGATCCCGTTTTCGATGCACCCGGAGCTAGAGCGCGTGCCCGAAAGGATTACGATATCGCGTACAGGAGACGGTTGGCAGGTGACGTCGAACCGCTATGACGCGGCTAATTTGTTTGTACACAACGTCGCCACGGTCGAGGGACCGCGTAACGATTATTGGATTATAATAATTATGCGGCACGAAACGAAGGTAGACGTGAAATTCACTATCTCCGATCGCGCGCGTCCGTCCGACTCGTCGATACGTGGTCTTCTTCGTCTTATTAACCATCGAACTCGTTACGGAAATCGGTGTGCCCGTCCGTGCGCGCGCGCGCGCGCATAATATTTAATATTTGTGCGCGCACGATAAACACTGTTATCTGCGCGGTTCGATCTTCTGGGCGATATTTAGCATTAAAATGTCGGGCCATCGGACCTCTCGGAACGGGACGACGGAAAACCACTCGGGGAGATCGTGCGATTACATTACATTACGATGTATTATGAACGCATAAAATAATAACACGTAAGCGGTGCTGTGCGTAAACCGAAAAACCCGTACAGTCATTCACAACGAGCGCGTGGAAACGGTTGAAATATTAAAGGCGATCCGTGTTCGATAAACACGCGCGTTACGACCGCGTATTCGTGTAATGCGTTATCATACGTAACGTGTGAAGTGTAATTTGTGCGCATTTTAACGCGCACGATAATGAGGACGATACCACGCGGCAGGATTCGATCGGAGACCGAGGTCCGGTGCGGTATTTCGGAGTTCGACAGAAACGAAACGGCGTATGAATTCCACGCGGAGAGACGGTCCGTGTTCGGGTCCAGTGGCGTAGGAAGACCGGCTAGCGCCCCTGGCGAACTAAGAAAAAAACGCTTTTTAACCAATTAAAATTTGACGTTATGATATTTATTTAACCTTTAATTCTGCTGATTTTTCCAAGTATACGATTTATATTTATAAATTATTATTACAGTGTTGATTTTCAACTTTGAAAATTTGCATTTCTCGCTCTATGACTGGTAAATTCATCGATGATTTCTTCATATGAGATTTTTTATGTAAATGCCCTTGTGCCGTTTTCATAATTTCAACATTAAATTCACACGTAGTGCGTATAAACAGACAACATCTACGTATTTCAAAAAATTACAATGGAAAAATTCCGACTTTACTGTAAGATAAAAATACGACTTTTGCACGATTTTGCGCCCTTTTGCGAATCGCGTCCCCGGCGTAGGCACAGTTCGTCATACCCTTGCTACGCCACTGCTCGAGTTGACTGAAGGCGATGCCAACACGGTTGATGTGAAACATAAAATAAACGATAGCGAAATAAAGAAATTCGTCTGCGTCCGAAATCTTTTGGAACGAGTCGGTAAATGTCTTGATATCACAGAATTATACGTCGTGCGTGGAAATATTGCACTCGCTGGCGAGGCCGTGAAGACGATGTGATAAGAAATAATACGCTTTTGCTGGCGATCAGTTTTTTTTTGATAGGTGTACGTTTAAAAACTACCGTCGTTAAGGACCAGCAAACGTTCACGGATCGAGGTAATTTTAAAATTCGGATCAGTTCGAACGGGCGGTGTTGATCTAAACATCAATAAAACAAAATTATAGACATTTGAGATCAATGCCAAAGCTAATTCTTATTTTATTGCTGAGGTCACCTAGTACACAAAAAATATATATTCGCCGCACGGCCATGCCATTTCATTATGTCCGACCGGGAATGATTCATGAACACTATAGCCTCATTAGAAACACATAGTTACTGTTTAACGGTATGCAGTCCGTCAGTTTCGATACTGATGTTTAATTTCGATTTTAATAGATACGCATTTTTAGTAGTTTTATTTTATTTAAAACCTTTACCGTATCCATCGTTACGACGGATTGCACTAAAGAATACGGTCGACCTATTTTGTTGCACGTATCAAAAATACACTCTTCACGCGCATGCAGAAAAGACAAACGCGTTGAAACTTATATTTCGTGGAAGGGTTTTCGGAATCAGAGGCGAAACTAAAAATGTTCACGTCCGGGGAGAACGTTAAAATTACGCCCTATCGTAGACCGAGAATCAAATGCCATTTCTTACAATTTTTTTCTAATAATTAGCATACAATCATAGATATTGAGTTTTGAGCATATTATCAATAACAAATTTAAGACTAGCGATCTAATAGTCAATAATAGATTATATACTACAAAAACTACATCTTTTAAGATGTTACGCCGCGTTTTTTTTTTTTCTAGTTCTCTACTGTTCCGAACGACTGAACAATGCAATTACATTTTTACCACACAAATTGGATTAGGTAGGCAAGCGAGAACAAATTTAGTTTGATTAAAACTGTAATCGACGAAAATTATCAAACACGAATCATGTAATTTTTAAGCTG
Source organism: Sipha flava (assembly GCF_003268045.1). NCBI lineage: Eukaryota > Metazoa > Arthropoda > Insecta > Hemiptera > Aphididae > Sipha > Sipha flava. Next base: position 59,012 of record NW_020273517.1, read on the forward strand.
TGCGGAAGTCTGTCGTCGGAATACACAGAGAATTCGAAATCGAAACCGGAACGCGCACGTATCTTTTCCTACGTCATCGCATATACCCCTTTATTCGTCAACCGTAGCACGAGTTAAGGTACGTTTTCCCTTGTGCGATAGCGAATCTAAGATCGCGCACCGTTATCGTGCGACTACCGGAAAAAATGGAAATAAAATATAGTTGTTTTTCCTCTTAGAGTCGGCGATTTGAATTTGTTCGCGACGCGATTGATTTGTTGTTTTGAAAAAAAAATAATTATGATCCTATGACACTCGTTTTATGATCGACCGCTGGTCGACGTGGGTCGTGTCTTCAACAATTAGTGCTCCGATGACCAAATTTAGCGAAAAGCCGAAGGCGAACGAAGTGACCGGACGTGTTGGTAAAAACGCAAGAGATATGTATTTGTATTGCCAAAGTTCGTATACATCGTACACTAGCGTATGTACACGTCGAAATACTGAGCGCGGCCGAACGACGCGATGTATGAATCACTCTCGGTCGCGACGTAAAATCGTCCAGGACAGGGCCAGGACGACGCGACCGAGAGTGATTCGTATTCGAGTTGGCGGTTCGCGGTCGAAAATCCGAAACATATCGGTTTCGGACGCGCACTCGTACGCGTTTCGAGTGTTCTTGTTGTCCGGTCGGCCGCCGTTGTGGACGTGCGTATACGGCGTAATGTAAGACGAACAGCGAAGCCGGTGGCAATGATAATGACGAGCGTTGATGCGTGTGCACGATCCGCCGGTCGGGGATAGGTATTGAACGGCGAACGCGATATTGGTGGCGGCCGAGTGCGACTGCGTTTTACAAACGAGTGCGCGCGACGGCCGTACGAGGTCTAAAAGGAAACTTGCTCGGGCGTATTTGTTATTGGACCAACAACAAATGTTATTAGCCGACGGACCATTTGCAGCGCACAAAAGGTACAAACACGCGCACACGATCTCGCGATTTATATACGTTGTGCGTTTTGTAATGTTTTTTATTTTACGTGCTCGTACAGAGCGGTACGGATCCGCGGTGGTGCCGTGTTGCGGTTGATGATGACGATGACGCTGCGCGCTCGGACTAAATGGAAATAACGATGCGGAAAAAAAATAATAATAATAATAACAATAATAAAGGAATAAGAATGAAAAGAAAAATAATAAACCATTTGAAAACGCGACGGCGGTGCACTGACGACGTGGTACACGTACTTACGCCGATGTCCGCTGACCCGCGCGGGATCGTGTCAACAATCTCATCTCCGGCCTCGGCGGCACATTCGTATGCATAACAACGCGCACATCATACCGGGTTATTGGTACCGTGCGCCGCGTCGTCCACGCGTCTTCGCGCGTCCGTCCGCCGTGCCCCGTGATTTATAACAACGAAATCCGAACGGAACAAAAGTCGGGTAGGGGTGTAATAATCAGCGTGGGCCAAAACGCCCGGGTTTTGTGGAAAAAACCTTACCCGGTTGGTTTTTTTCAAATAAAATCCTAAAAAACCCGAAAACACCCAAACAAAATTAATATATATATATATATATATAAATGTATGTAACCTGCCAAGATTAATTTGTTAAATCTATTGAAATTTAAATTAATTAAGATTTTTGAAATAATATTTTATACAAATTAATTTAGTTTTTAAGATAATGATTATTATCATAACCTATTCGATAAGTTATAGCTTTTGGCGGCAGAAGCTTTGTTCACGATAAATTTTATCACTTAAGATTCAAAATAAATGTTTTACTAATAGTTATTCATTATGTTATCTACAAAACTTCTTTGTAGACAATATTCTTCACTGATCTATTAGTAGGTGACAAAATCACCAAGCTACTGGGTGAGCTTACGCGTGAGCAAGCTACGTAGAACTGCCCATGTGAAAAACAGTTTTCTCGCAAATCTATTCCTGCAAATTTAAGAGTTTGGCCTTGAGACTTGTTTATAGTCATTGCAAAACAGACTTTCAGGGGAAACTGTAATCGTTTAAATTCAAACGGATGATCATTCGGAATTAAAGGGATTCGTGGTACAAACGCAGTTTCCCCTTTTGCACATTCTGTTAAAATTGTGGCTTCTAATATATTGCGATGTAAAGCTTTGACTTTAAGCCTGGTCCCATTGCACAGTTTAGGCGGTTTCAAATTTCGCAACAACATAATAGGTGTGCCCACACGTAGAATAAGCCTATGATATGGCATGCCCGGTGGTTTCAATGAATTTAAAAATTCAACCGGATAATTAGTTGCATCGTCCATGTTGACCACCGTATCTATAGAAATATATACTTTTTCTTCCCCTTCAAAAGACATCAGCAGTGTATCATTGATAGCCGCCGCTTGGTCATTTTTTGGAGTGAGTATAGCACGTTCACACAACTATTTCATAGGCTTATCATGAATATGAGCAATTTCTGGATAAATTTTTGATAATAAATCCTGAACCGTAATTACAACTGTACACAAATTTTCTGGGATAGTTATCGTTTCATCAAACGATGGATAATCACCATTGCCAATTTCAAGTAAAAGATCTGAAAATCCACCAGCAAACTTTTCCTCTCCCAAGTGTACCCTCATATTTTTTTACATTAAAAAACATCAACATTTCTACTGACCGTTGGTGTTATACTTTTAATTGTACCTACCTAATTAAAAAAATAATTACTACCCATATTAACGTATGATAAAAAAAAAAAAAAAATAGATAAGAGTGAATTTCTATTTTATCCAGAAAAGCAGCCCACTCGGAAAAACAGCTCAGGTTTTTTCGGGCAGGACTTTTTCGTGCCAACCCTGGTCATATTTCTTGCGTAATAAAACGACGGCGAGAAATAACGGGGACGCAAAGATATAAAGCAAAATCATGAAGACGGCTAAATGCAGACAAGCGTCGTTGGCGTTCCGGGTGCTTCGAGACACATCGCCGTCCCCAAAACTGGTTCCGTTGATCGATCGAGCGTCCCTATTGATGGTCGAACGAGTGGTGATATCACGGTAAAGGGTTGTAACGGGGAGGATGGTGCTACTTCCCTTTTGACATGACCGTGTCAACGGTACTGCAGTGTCGAGCGTCGTCGCGTGGTATACGGAGAGAATTGAACAGCGTCCGATGTTCGTTTTATTGAATTTGAACGGATAAGATTTGAAACGATGTTCGGTCGAATAAAATATAAATATCAAACGAATAAAATATCTTTATTCCTACAGTCGATTTATAAACAAATCGTTACGTTAAAACACGACGATATCGAGCTGGAAAACTAAGAAAAAATAACCAACGATTACAGTGAACGACGAGTATTAATTTTATAACGGTGCCATAATGCAGTTAATTGTGAAGTTAGTCCAATTCGGTGTGATTGTTGCGGACACCGTTGAGTGACGTAACGTTCTACGAAGTGGGTGGTTATTTGAGAACAAAATAGGTTGGCATCTCGTGGAATGAAGAATAATAACACGATCCATCGTTAAAGGAACGCGATACGGGGAAGAGACTGATAAACGTTACCTTTTTACATTCAACTTCTTATCAACACTTGCAAAATAAAACATTGTTTCGCTTCGATATATGAGATAAAAAAAAAAAAAATGTTAAATGCCATTCAAAACTAATTGATTATGTTTAGTTTTTTTCCGCAGTGCATATGTGGTGATTATTGTTAACAATAAAAAGTCCGAGAGCATCTTAGTAATGCAACATTGGCAGTTAAATAATGTAGAGATTTGTAAAAAAAAAAAAAAACCATTGAACAATTATTAAAAGAAAGTCACATAATTTTACTATAGTTTTCTTTATTTTATTAGACACATAAATGTAATAAACGATTCAAGGCAATTTATTGTTTTATCGTATAATTGTTATACATTTATCGGTGTTAATATTTTTTTTCCACCCATATTGTTTCGCAAAAAAACTTGTATATTATCAATATAGAAGCGCATTCTAAATTCTAAAAAATAGCTTTGTTTCTGATAGGATGAGAATGAACACTTAAGATCTTGGAAAGAAGATATTTCTGGTCCATTCACATTGTTATCCGGTGATTATAAACGAATAAACGAACCGCCGTTAATTACACTCGACTTTTAACATGACCATCGAGGCCGTGCAGTGAGATTGAGCTAATGACCGTTCTCGGTGCAGCAATCTTAAAAGTGCTGCAAATTCGAAAAACGGTTTCTGAACACGTGCAATCGTATTACTGAATATAAATTATCACATTTGATTACGAATTATTAATACAGTTCGTTACTGTACGTATGCGTTTCGCTTTTCGTAACGATTTGCCGGAGGTGCATTGAAATGCAAGTGCGCTAATGCGGTACCGAGTGGAAGAGTCGGTACAGCAAAAGGTCGTTTGTAATTATTATTGTAAATTGTAGAAAGTTATAGGTACGTACGCCGTACACGCGCGCACTATTGGAAGCGAACGTGTAACAGTAATATTATTATAAGTTATGGGTTTTTTTTTACGATTTCAAACGATTATTCAGACGCGTCGGCGATGTACGTGCGAAAAATAAGTACAACGACGGGATCACACCGTGCGTTAAACGTCGACTGGTGCACAGCGCATAAGTGCATAACCAGTATATTATGTTTATGCACGGTGTGCGTGGTGTTTACAGGACGATCATCATTACGATATCATCATTTCTAAACTGAAACAATTCACGGGGCCGTTATAGACATATTGAAAAACTAAAATTTAGTAAAGCGTTGTGGTATTTAGAATTCAGATTGATTCCAGAATACCTGGACCGATGATCAATACGATACAGGTAGTGGCGCTGTTACACATGTCCCATACTGTTTGGTAAATTTGGGTATTATTTTTACGAATCCAATTGTAATACGGTAACTCGTATGGTAATTCATAACTTCTCTCGGTTACTTCTCACAATATTTATCGAATCTTGGCTATCGGAAGATAACGGACATTTAGGATGATTCGATTTTGCCGTTTTTTAGATATGTATTCTTATCGTAAATGTAATATTTTAAAAATATTTTAAAATTGAAAATATTAAAACAAACTAATACAAAAAGGTACCTAGGCATATATTATTAAGCGGATCAAATTACATCCGTATCGGCCTAATGGTCTCCATACGAAATCATAATTTCAAAAACTTTAAAATTTGTGAAAATTAAAAATCAAAATTTTATTTTTCTTATTTGATGCTTCTTGGATCTAGTTAAAAAAAAAAAAAAAAAAAATACGTACGAAGAACGTCTCGTTAGCTCGCCGTATTCGTACATCGTATCTGTATCAGTCACACGGATTTCTGATGTTTTACAAGAATAAACGCGCGGACTAACGGCGCAAACGTGTTCGGACTAATATTGCACTAGACCAATGACAAAATGACTAAATCGCCGTTCGTGCCGCGGTGATAACGACGTGCGAAATGACGACAGTCCATGTACGGCGACGGGAACGATCGAATTCGTAGCGGAGCGAGATGAGCAAATGCGTTTGGAGGAAAAATAAAATGAACTTGAAGTTTTTTCCCTCTCGCTCGGCCGATTCGGGCAGGCCACTTTGCCACGTCTCCCAGCCGATGCACACAAACGATATCTGTACAATCGTACTATAATGTGTACCTATTTATACACACACACACACACCGATGCATAGGTGCACTTTTATATGCACCCGCGAGCTATTATGTGTACACAACGACTTTATAGTGTACCGGGTCGGCTCGCGAGTTGTTATTAATGCGTTCTGATTAAAGTGTTTCGGCGTAAATCCATCCGCACATGTACGACGTATTATTATTATACTCGTAAAAAAAAAAAAAAAAAAAGCGTCGGGAAATTAATGTCGAAATAATCGTACACAAATGACTGCACGTGTGCGTACGCGCGCGAGTCCGTCTCTCGACTCGAACATAATATACACATGCGCGCGTAATAATTACTCTTTTCCGAGTGCGGATGTTTACGAGCTTGCAGCGATTCGCGTGGCGTGGGTTATAAAAAATAAAAAATAAAATTTAAAAAAAAATCGATTCCGTGTAGCGCCATTAAAAAAAAAAAAAAAGAACGACGTGTGAGAACGAGTGAAAACGGCAAATTTCGACACGTACGCGAGCTTTGATTGCGGGACACGACGCGCTGCGAGCTACTTCGATATCGGCAACGCACCCAAGTCCAGTCGATGCACCGCAACTCCGAAGTACGCCCGGGGGAGGAGTCCGTCGTGCTGCGCAGGAATCTCGGACGGGAATACCAGACGATAAAATGTATGTTGTTTATATTGTCCGTACGACAATCCTAAGGGAACGCTTATTTCATCGTCGACATATGTAAAACGATCTTTGCATCGTCTTGTCTTGCGATATATTTTATCAGGAACTTTTTAATGATCTGTAATGATCGAAGCAATCCTTCGGTCGTCATTCGTTTGGGCGAGAATTCGACCGATCGAATTTATCAATTATTGAATGATTGGGAATTACCAAATCTATTCAACAATACAACTGCATACAAGTAATGAAGCTGAATCATTTTACAGTAATAATAACTCACAATCGGATCATACACATCTTAATATATATCGATTAAATTGTATATGAAAATAAATTCAAACACAAACCTTATTAAAAATGTATTCTATCAACAAACAATAAATCAATATCAATATATTACGTAACAATACTAAAGAAAAACAAGAATATACATTGAGATTAAGTTAATTTAATTGAAAACATAAAACATTTTTAATCATACCAAATATAGTTAAATGAAAGTCCTGAGTCTCCAGAAATAGGAAGGAAAACATATTATTTCATATACATTTTATAAATAGGTGCATAAACGATGTACTAGACATATTGGGGATCCGCATAAATTTTGTCCCAATGATATGTATAAATTCGCCCAAATGAAAGCCGTCGAATCTTTCTGGTCATAATTATGTATACAGAAACACAAAAAAAAAAAAAAACACATACATCACGGTAAAATAAAATATATTCCGCGTTTCATTCAGACTCTATAAAACGAGTAATAACGTGGTTTAGAGTAATTTTTTTTTTCATTTTTGTTTTACATGTAAACATTATTTCAATTAACGGTTACATATGTATTTCGACGATACACTTTCGTGACCAGTTCTAACTTTATAGACGTTGAGCTAGTTTGGTCTCGTCTCAAAGCGTATGCACCAGATGATTCGGAAACTCTTTTATTTATCAGGTTTGGTTTAGTTTTTCGACCATTTGATGAGATATCGATGCACACGGTTTATTCACAGTATTTCGGCTATACACGTTGTTTCGATAAATTTCGAATGTCGTACACCGACCACGGGTTTTGGCCACACAAAGCGTGTACATTATCCACTTGATTTACGTATCGGTAGTTTAATACCGGGTTACGATTTCGAAAATATTTATAGTTTCTATGTTTTCCATATTAAACTCCGTTAAAGCAAATAAATCAACGACGCACTAATTCTTTTAAAGTAGTTACGTAGGTATGTAAAATATTATGAGTTTTTTTTTATTTTTATTTTATTCGCTTTAAATTACTGTTCAGTTTTATTCATAATTAATAATGGTTTTCATGATTCAATTGCATTTTTTTCGTTTCAAATTCTATTTTACGATTTTATCTGTAATACATACGTACATATATAGAGTCATTATAATAAATTACTGTAAGTCTCGTAAATCAAAAATGTATAAAGTAGAAAATCAAAAAAAAAAAAAAAAAAATTGCATGTATGTATAAAATGGTACCAATACCAGATTATAAATTGGATGGTATATACGAATTTCACTATTATAATATTTTCATACGATTATCGAATGAGTACGATACTTTTATGGTATTATTAATTTTCATTAACTCTACCGATTGAGATGCACATGGGAGTTATTCATGGTACCTTCATGTTTTCTGATTTCAAGGATGAAAAATCTCAAAATTATAAATTAGTTACGTGAAAGGTTTTCCTACATCGACGATGATTTTCAGTTAATGTCTGGGAGATAAAAAAAAATCACTATTTTGTTGTGCAGGACAGCCGGAAAGCTCTGAACGTTGGACGTGGAGCGTTGGTTTTAAAATAAAACCGTAAAAACAGATTAAAAGTTATAGAAAGAAAACAATGTAGTTCCATTTCTGTCGCCGTAGCACACAGCGGGGAATACGACGCATTCCTCCGAGAAGACAACTTGGAACGACGTGTTTCGAGTTCCACGGCCATGATTTGTGCGTTTGTAAACACGACTAAACATAAATTGATATAAAACTATCCGATGAGTGTCTCTCTCTGAATCTAGTTGTTAATATATTATAACCATTACGATCAAGGTTGTAATGCATTTAGTTGAAGTTGAAGTTATGATGTTGAAGAACAACGTAGTTTGTTTAATTAACCTATATTTTTTGTGCGCATTGAATTCATAACGTGTATTTTTTTTTCAATCCTACCAACATTTAGTTTTGAATTTACGTAATTACAGGTGTATTGTTCTAGTTTATTCCAAGATCACAACAATTTTTCTACTAATCATTAATTCGATCTTGAACAAATATTATTATTGGTTTAAGAAAAATACAAAATACAAACTTAATTTACGTATATTTTTTTTAGTTGTTCACCAGGAAAAAAATAGTAAAATGTGTAGAACTAAAAAATATAACTGGCACAGCTATACTCAAACTTGAACGAAATACGTTAGTGGCTGCGATTTGCATAATTTTATAATAATATTTCAACGTTGACATGTATCATTGAATTAACTGGGAAGAATAAAATTTATTGACTGATTAAAATACGTTTTTTATTACGATACAATAAAATATATTTACAATTCAAAATAAGCATATTGGTTAACCGAGGAAGAAGTGCAGAGAGCAACACTTTAATAATAATAAAACGTGTAAAACGTGTAAACAAATGAACTGAAACATCCTACAAGGTACATGTTTCATTTAAACGAAAGAAAAAAAAATCATTTTTAATTATTTCTAGAAATCAATAATTTTAAGGACGGAAAAAACGACAAATATGGTAAAAAATCATCTTATTAATTTCCACGAAAAGATGGAATTGTAGTTATTTTGCACGGAGCAAGTAATTTGTGTAGTCAAACGTTGATATAATAATATACTTAAGGTATTCGATTATGGTTATTATTTTAAAATCTAAGAGAGAGAGAGGGAGAGATGGATAGAGAAGAAAAATAGTTAAACGCTCTTTGTGTGGGTTTGCGTGCGCGAGCGTGTAACGTTTAAAATGTATTTTAATTGTGCGCAAACGTAAAAACGGATATTTTATCGCGAGTTCGTTGACAGACGACTGTACTCGTATCAATTAAAATTGTTCGGCACGAAGAATTTATGGAAGATTCGAAATAATCGTTCGTGCGCACACGAATCCTGCACGGTCCCACGGATTAATAGCGTTCGCGTTCCAGTTTCTAACTTGCAAAACACGTCCATTGTCCTGGTATGCTGTGGCCGCCGCGCGCACCGTTTTCGTTACCTTATCACATGTAAACGTTTGTCACTGCACGTGTACAGTGTAAGCCTTTCGTTGTGCACGTCACAGCCGCCGCGCAGTCATCACGTGCGCACACGCCCGTAAAGTGGTCGTCACTGCGGAGGCTAAAATATTTGTTTTTGCACACCTCAAGGATTTTATCATACTCCCATTTCAAACGTCAACAGTGATGAGCAGCGCGGTTAAAATAAATGGTGTTTGTCGATCATACAACTTGGAATTTTAAAAATATGTAAAATAATTTATTAAAAAAAAATGAAATTTGAAAATAAAATATCATAATACAGAGAACAGAACCACTTATTAATTTCGTACTGCACGGGTCACTGGTTCGTACCGATTTGAGCTTTCGAAAACGTACAAAACGACGAACGTTGCTCGAATATCGTAATGATACGGTAGCGCGATGATATATCATCAGTAGTTATAACTACTGTCGTTTCGTCAAAACACACGTGAATCAGTGCCGTAACAGGACTATTTACGTGTGCGAATCGAAACCTCGAGGCCACTAAATTTTTTATGAGCGTTTGACATTTTCAGGCCCCATAATACATATTCCAAGTGCACCCTCTGCACACCCGATTTTTAAGGCACTGCACGTGATCATCTGCAGGGTTAACGCCAAGCACCGTGTAATACGTAACAAAGGTGGACAGAGACAATGTTAAGTTAGTTAAGTCAACACCGAAAAAAATATCTATCCTACTGTATGATAGTTATTTATATTTAAATCGGCTCACTGTGTAATCGGACAACTGTGCTGCTTACTGATTTTTTTTCCAATGTGATTTACAACTTAAACTTACTAGTACAATATCTATACCCAAGACCGGATGAGTAGTTTTTTTTTAACAGCTAGGTTAATTTGTAGAAGTTAAAATTAAAGATGATTCTCCTGTTTTCTAGTAAAAGTTCCAATCCGAATAGAAAAAATATAAAGCATCTTAATCTGGTAAAACATTAGTTACTTTTTTATTACGAATATTTCTATTCGAAAACCGGGAACAGTGACATTTCCACGAAATTATATTTCCGATATTGTTTTTGTTAAAACAAAAATAATTCTTACAAAATAATGTACATGCACGCTAAACTTCTGGAATTAAAATTAGGTAAAAGTGTACCCGACGCGACCATGTGCGTTAAACCCGTAGTGAACACGACGTTGAAATATAGTTGCAACTCCGGTCTTCGATCGTATTACATATATTGTGCGCGTAGATACAATATATTATTACGACGATAGTCTACGCGCGCAAACCTTCGATCAGAGAACTTGTACGTTTCGAATAAATTAGAAGACGAAAAAAAAAAAAAAAAATTTAAACACGTCGAGAACTGCGGGCATCGGTGTATTTATAATATATAGTAGCGTACATAAAACGTCGTTAACGCTAATTTGGTCGGACTTCCATCGTCACAGCAGTAGGGCCGTACGGTTCGCCGCGATTTATACACGGTATATATATTAATACACGCGTCAAGAGTTTCGGAAGGTTGACAAAACGATCCTAGAGACTGCGCCCATAATCCGTGACTGATGCAGTACACGTAAATACGTGCACGCACACGCAGGTAGCCGCCGCTCACGAACGTAAGTGTATGCATAGAGATGACGAAGATTCACAATTATTATTATTATCATTTTCGAAACGGTCGTCCGACAACTGGTGTGTACGTGTTCAATGTATGTATATGCTGTGTTCTGCGCGTGAAAATTAGCCGCAGGACGAGATCATCGTCTGGAGAAACGCCAATGCCGGCGAGAGCTACACACAACACCGTGCGCATAAATATTATCCGAATCAAGTACATCGGTTATCGTTTATTAGGTTTAGGCGGTGTTGTGGGTCACAAGCGGTCGCGGCGAAACGAGTAAGTACGTACGATAATCGATCCCGAAAGCCTACGTTGATGCCCAAAACATCTTGTTCGTCCATTTCGCACGTATTCACGTTCTGTGTGTTTCGACCGAGTGACAGGGGTACAAAATAACCGGGTGCAAAAAAATGATTTTTTTTTTTTTTTTTTTTAATTAAGTTTACGTTAAAAGATTTCCAAGTTTCAGGACGGTTTTAGTCGGCGCGCTATTCAATTTTTTTCAACGTTGTCGGCTAAACGCTAGTGGAGCGACAACACCGTCCACCGCAGCATTCCACAACTCAGTGGTTCTCAAACTGCGCTGCTAGGGCTCCACGGGACGGTCCATCTCGGGGCTCAGCCGGGCACATACGCGTCGAATTCGAACGTCACTGCACGTACGAGTCGAATCGTACCGTCCTATGTCGGTTGCGCATAATTTGTACAGGCGCGCATTCGCGTCGAATTTCTTCCGCGAGTATATCGATCCGCTGAAAAAACGGAAACCCAGTCGAATAAAACACATTGTACGGCGAGTTATTGTCCTGCCACGGCGCGCAGGGGATCCCGTCACCCGACAGTTATAACGCGCGAGCGCTCGCGTTATCCGCGTCGGATCTCGGACGGAGGTGATCGCGCGTCGAAGTCTGTCCCGGTAGGCGTCGGTGGCCCGTTCGCGCGCACGTACCGGACACGTGGACGGACGCGAAGTCGAAACGGACGGACGCGGAGCCGACACGACGGCGGTGGAGATCGATGCGAAACGGATCGGTCGGACCGAACGGGTGCGTGCGACCCGTGTCCGCGCGCCGATACGTTGAGCGCGCGGGAAAATGAGAAACAGAAAAAAGAAACGGGACACACACACGCGCACAGAGAGAGAGAGAGAGAGAGAGAGAGAAATCGTTCGTCCGAACACAATACTCCCACGCCTATACCGTTATCACGTCGATGCGCGTACGTCAACGTCAACCGATTGTGCGTTCACGTCTTCGGTACGGACTCTCCGCGGTGCCCGAGCCGCGGTCGACGCCGGAAGATCGTATCGCGGGCACGGCTGCACGGGGGTACATTATATCGCTGCATTACGGACTCGGCCGCGGACGTGCCGTCGGGTAGATGAGCAACAGCAGCAGGAGAAGACGGCGACGAGGACGACGACAAAACCGGTCGACCGAATCGGTAGAACACGTCGATTTACATATTGGCCCCGGCGCGCTCGTGGGTACGACGGTCGTCGCCCGTAAAACACTCATCTCTCCCAGAGGCTTTCACCGCCGCCGCCGCAGTTTGGCTACCGATTCAGCAGGCCCTCTGCGCGCGTCCAAGGAGCGGTGAGAACACCGCGTTGCGATCGCGCGCCGACGTTGAGCGCTAACTGTTTTATGCATACCAGTGGCGTACATTCAATCTTGCTCTGGAGGGGGAGAGGGCGAGGGTTAACAAAAATAAACGTTATCTTTTTTTTTTTTTCGTTGCACAGATAAACAAGATAAACAACTGCCATAATTAGATATTATTTCGTACGACTATTTTCACCGATTTACCAGTTTGCTTTTACGTTGCAGTGAATTAATAGCTATTGGAATATAAAAACAGGCATGGCTAACAAAACTTTTCAAACACCTATCAATATAATTATTTGATTATCATAATATTTGTATAGTTGTATATTTTAAGTTCAAACCGTAATTATGAAACTACGAATATATTACACGTCATCAATAATAAAACAATTTTCTTTTTTTTGGCCCTTGGAGTATTTGAACCCGGACACCCCTCCCCCCCCCCGTATGTACGCCACTGACGCAGACCGTCTAACAATACTACACGCGTATCGTACGAAAGCGAAACGTTCGAATCGCGTTGTTATACACATATTATGCGTTATAAACGTCGCCGAGCGGAGGATGAATAAAAATGTTGATTTAGATCCGAATATGCTCACGTACCTACGAAAGACGTTTTACTGTTTGTGTACCAGCCGTAAGCGATGATAAGCAAAAGCAGAACAAGTTAATCGATTATAATCGATATAAAATATTACATATAAAAAATACCATTACAATGATTTAGGGATGACGAACGACTAACGGAGGGAATATCGCAAAATCTGGTTCATAGGATTTCCGAAATCCAAAACTGTGGTCGTGTTCGAATGCCACAACCGTTCTAGAAACGTGTACGCATGTCGTTGAAAGATTAATGAAAAGTTTTCGTTTTCGCTAGTTATTATCATGTGTGTTCCGCTGCGTACGGGCGACGAATGTACTCATGAACCACAAAACGATCGAAAACATTAGGATTCGATACCGATCCGTGCACAGCACCCCGTACGGACGTGCCCGATTACACGTTAATACAGACGTCCTGAGAAAATTACAGTTTCAAAGATATATCGATGGCGTAACGCACAAGTGTGATAAGTGATATTTTCGTTATTGTTCAGGAGAACGATTTTTTTAGTTCGAGCTGTTATAACAATTTAAAAATGTCACAAACTGTAATGAAATTTTTGTTATATTTTCCTTAACATGTAATGAGTAATGAGGATTAAAAAACCTGCAATTACCACGTTTGTGTTCTTAAAAAAGTTTTAAAAAAAAATATCGTACTTAACACATTTTGTACGCGTAAAAAGTAATACCTACTTAAACACATCACATTTTTCTTCGTATTTCAATAAAGAACAACATTTACTGGAATAATGTTATAATCTCGTTTTTGCATAGTGTGCAGAATTTTATGATTAAACTGAATTTGCACCAAACTCGTTTTTCAAAAAAATGTTACTTATCACACTTGTGCGCTACGCCATCGATATAATTTGTTCACACTGTTGCAGCTTCACATTCGTGCGGCACACAATGTTCGACCGATATCTGATCGTAACGTTCAGGCGCGTACACAAGGGGGAGTTCTAGGGGCTCAAACCACTCCCGAAATTCAGGTTAATGATTAAATATGTTTTTATATAGTAAATTTGATGTATAGATTATATTATTATAAAAATGTACAACCTAAAACCCCTCCCAAAATATTTTTTTGTGTGCGCGCCTGGTAACGTTACAAATCCGTTGTAGTCGATATTATTTGTTCACCGAATAACTGAATAATCGATTTACAAAAATCACCGATGTCTACGATGAAAGTTATTTGCGGAGACAATCGTAAACCACGTAATTCTATTCTATCGGTAAGATTTGTTCACTACGTGAATTCGGTATCGAACGGTTGAAAAAAATCTTGCAGCCGATAATTACCGTTTTCGTCGTGTAAACACAATACGTAATATTGTAACGTGAACTATATATACGCTCAATCGCGAAACGTTCACAATATAGACGCGGTGCACGTGTGCGCCTTATGTGCCAACGATGTAAATCATACTCCACGTGACGTTATATTGGAATGCGTTTTAATATATCATACGTAATTCAATAATTAAATACATCCAAAACAGGTGTGTTAATAACTAACAATTATTGTGGCCTATAAGTTACAATCACTTCGGGAGAAAAACAAAAATACATACGTACTTCGATGCCATAGGTATATAATACCCATAAAATAAACGCGAATAGAATCACGACTAAATGATTAATTAGCGTGTGAATGTGTTCGGCGAGTTACATAATGTATTATCTGGTGGCATGTAAATTTATAGTTTGCTCGAATTCGATTCATTGTTCAAAACCGTCTACGCGGATTTATGTGCTACGATAATATGCGGTACACTTTCTAAAATAAAAATAAAAAAATGGACAAAAACTTTCGGGTTGGGTAAGATTCCGCTGTTGGGTAAAATACTGGGTTGCACGAATAATACTGTATTGGTCTTTTAAACTTGAAACCAATGTATCATTTGCTCACGAAAAAACGATTCTGAATAAAATAATTTGAGTGGATCAGTTTATATTTATAATATTTGACACAGTAAGAGAACCAATTTTTTTAATAAATTTATTTGATATTTAAATGTTCTAACTTCTCAAAAAAATAATTGGAAAATCGAAAATTTTGAATGCACAAATGTCGTTAAAATAATTCAAAATCGTGATATGTTTACAACTAAAGTAATTAAAATATATTTGTAATGAACAATAATATTATATTCTTGTATCCACGATACCGGGCCACGTTAGACTCGTGTAAAGTAACCTTCTACGCACACAAGTATTATCCAAATATTATATATGATTCAAATACCGTTCATAATTATTCACTCACCGGTCAGCGTACAGTCAAAATTACCATAACGATTCATTTGAAATTTTGAAAGAATCCATTTAATTAGGCAATGTAAACTATACAGTTTATTTAATAGTAATAATTATTACTTTGTACAGGTGCAACAAGTGATCATTTTTTGAAAATCATGTTCTTTAGGATCGGAACAATTTTCGGCTCTTGGCTGGATGAAAATATTTTTACCACTTTTCGGTTACCAATGAACTATTTTAATTTTGTGTATTATGTTAATTTTAAAAATTGTCCATTGATGTATGTGTAAATGCAGAGGCGGCTTGATCATGAATTTTGTGGTTCACTGAACTACCAAAAATTTTGTGGTAGGTGTCATTTTAATAGTTGGGTACATGCCATTTCTGGCAGCGGTAGGTAATATAAAATTGGTAATTTAATAAAAATTAGGTAAGTTTTCGTACCTAATATGACTTTTTGGTTGGTGGGTGGGTGGTATTATGCTGTGCTTGAATCATTAACCGATAAACGTCAAACCGCCTATGTGTAAATGTTTGTAGTACAAATATATTCAATAAATATCATTAAAGAGTACCACGTTTTTGGGCTCAACCGAGTATTATCGTTATTTATTTTTTTTTTTTTTTACATCCAAAAAGTAATCGCTCTAATCTAAAACAGTATAATATCTCCCGGGTGGTAATTCAACTAGTAATATCATACAGGTAAAAATTATTAATAATGCGCGTTCGGTACGACCTTAATATTATTATACTCATTGTATAGCGATAATTAAAAAAAAAAAAAACAACACGTTTCACATATTGTCTCCTTTGAATATGGGTTTCGAGAAACAGCGGAATCGTCGATCCTCGCGCAATATTAATAATAATAATAATACCAATAATAACAGTACAATCGTTCGCTCACAATAATATAATATGTATGTGGTACGAGTTACGCGCAGACAAATTTTATCGTACTAACACGTGTACACCGGAATGAATGCACGTACGAATTGTTTCGCGTTCGATCGTTTTAGCAACATCACGAGAAATTCATATTGTTGCGTTTTTCTTTCAATCGAATCCGCCGCGACTCGACGAACACAGAACGTGACGTACCCGAGCTCGTATCCTCGAGGAATTCAGACCCCGTGCACGCGGGCTGGTACCGAATTGGTTCCCGAACTCCAACCCCACGCGCCTGTCTGAAAAAGATATTTTTTTTAGGTATAGCCGAATTGGTTCCCGTCTGATTACGCACATTTTCCTTCTCAATTTTACAGGCTTAGGACTGTCAACTTTGAAGTAGGCTTGGTCAACAATGTGCTTTACTGTGTGTTAAAAAGAAAAATGATAAAATATATACAATTTTGTTTTTTGCTTTCTATGCACGAGCCCGCTGGATTTCAATTTTTAATAGTGTAGGTGAATTGTGTTAAAAATTGAAATTATCACTATTTTATCAGTACACAAACGGGAACAAATTCGGCTATACCTAATAAAATACCTTTTACAAACGGGGGAACCAATTCGGTTATCCCCTCCACGGGTCTCGCATGTACCAAACGGTTTTGCGCACACGATCGTTTCGTTACGGTTTTCGTAAGTCCTGCGACGGCCAATACGTGTTCGGCCCTAATGAACTCGTCGCACGTCGAACGCCGGTTCAGGTTTCCTTTCATCCGCGTCCGAGCAAGCCGCCTGTCGGGCTTGCATATGTTATGTGCGCGCGTGTGACCTATCCGAAAACGATATTACATCACGAGCCGAGTTGTTGTTGAGTTTTCTCGTTTTTACCGTTTTTATTTCGTATCACGTTTTCTTCGGTGGTGCGTGCGCCGAAAAGTATATCGACGTCGGCGTGCTGGCATTTTCCGGTTGAAAACGTTATCGATTCGAACGCGCGTCCAGGGACGTATTTCTGAGGGGGGGGGACAGTGGATACCATCGCTCCGGACGGCAAATTTTTTTGGAATCAGAGGTTGGCAGCATTTTTTCGTAGCCATCGTCTATTTTTATTCGTCAACAGAAAAATTTTAATATTTAAGATCTTGCACAGTGACCACAAGGTGATTCATATTTTCCCGATTACATTATCAACCGTTTATCGCGTAAAATTCGTTGATAATAAATACTACCTTTCTTGAAAATCGTACGCGTATACGTGCAGGGGTGGCAATAAAACTGTAGCCGAGGCGTCAAAACTCTGAATACGTCTCAGCACGCGTCGTGCGCGTGCATCATCGTACGCGTTCGTCCGTTTCCGCTACGATAATATCGCGATGTTTTCGGAAAACGAGAAATGAAAAACGCCTTGATTTCTATTGAACGCTCGCCGCGGTCGTCCCCCGAGACGAGTACAATCCTGCGGGAGATGCGCTCGCCAACGTCAGTCGCGCCCGTATTCAAACGCCACGTCAAACGGACTGCATTCGTTTTAACGCGTGCCGCATATCTGGACAATGCGTTTCGTATATTCCAATGTGTTTTTTTTTCCTTTTCCCCCGTCCGACGACCGCGCCGTTTGAAATATTATCGCGCGCCCGCCGGACTTGGCACGTAACGTTCCGCTGCAGTTGTCAACGGGCCGCGGACGTACTACCGTCGGTAACCGCGGTTGCGCACCGGAACGCGTTCCAGTCGCGATTGTATTAAGCGTCATTTGTAAATACGTTTCTTGTCGCGTGTCTGCCGGAGAGGAAACCGAACGAACCGTCCGAGTATTGGTAGCAGAAACTGTTGAAATCCGCACGTACGTGCGGCGACGACCGTTCGTTTCTGCAACGGACGTCTCGCGTAACGGTTTTAAAAACATTTTGAACACGCGGACGCGTTGAGAAACGCAAACTCCGGGGTGAAACGATTCTCGGCCGTGCCGTAACTACGGTAGAAAAAAAAACCGACCGTAGGTCCATCTAACCCAGAGGTTCCCAACCAGGGTGCCGCAAAAATATTTGAAATATATATTATTTTTTTAAACGCCTTCGTGAAAAATATAGCACTGCGAGTAATAAAACAGACCAAAACTTATTGTGTATAATATTAATTAGGTATACACAATATAATTTAATGTATTGATTATATAACACATATATTTTTTACACAGTAATACTGTGATGTTCAATCTATTTTAATTTCATACTGGTCCGATTGCTATCGATTTGATGTGAACTGTTTTAAAGTTGTTTACGGTGAAATACTTGTGACTTTCATATTTTATCTTTATTGTTTATCAATGCTAAATAAAACCGAAGTTACAAAATAGAAATTTAAATACACGATATATTACTATTGCGTATTCAGTATAAACTATAGAGTATAGGGCATAGGCTACAGGGTGCATCCAAATTTTTAGAAAATAATAAAGGGTGCCGTGAGTCAAAAAAGGTTGGGAATCTCTGATCTAACCGGATGTAACACGCGACCGGTACGTTATCGAACTCGGATAATGACGATTTTGAAACGTTTCACTGCGGTAGTTCAAACATTAATGATCAGAACAGGCGGAGACTTATATATATACATATATATATATATATATATGAGGTGTGATCAAAAAATACCCGGACTGCGTTAATAATATTTATATCAGTTAAGATAACGAAATTCCGATAATGTCATTCGATAAAGTAACTTCTAACGAGGATTTGAGCGTTGGTTTGAAATCGATAACAATATTTATATTTATTTTTACAAAAACATGCTTCAGTCGTGTGGCGAATTCCGTAATGGAAGGAATAGAAGAACAACGTGTGCGCGTAAAATTTTGTTTTAAATTAGGAAAAAGTTCGAGTGAAACTTTTGAACTTTTGCAGCAAGCTTTTGGAGATGATGTTCTGTCTCGGACAACATGTTTTGAGTGGTTTAATGGTCTTTCGATTTTGTTTTTGTTCATTGGTTAAGAGGCGAGGAACAAATTTGGCTGCGATTCGGCTCATTCCCAATTCTTTTGTTAATATTTCTTGGCACGAATCATAAGATATACCGACGTCTTCTATTACTTCTTTAATAGTTAATCGACGATTATTTCGAATAATTTCTCGAACACGAGCAACAGTTTCATTTGTTTTACTGGTCGATAGTCTACCGGGTCGTTCGTTATCCTTGACGGATGTTCTACCTTCCTTAAACCGTTTAAACCACTCAAGAACACTCAGAACATCATCTCCAAAAGCTTACTGCATATGTTCAAAAGTTTCACTCGAACTTTTTCCTAATTTAAAACAAAATTTTACGCGCACACGTTGTTCTTCTATTCCTTCCATTACGGAATTCGCCACACGACTGAAGCATGTTTTTGTAAAAATAACATAAAATGAATATAAATATTGTTATCGATTTCAAACCAACGCTCAAATCCTCTTTAGAAATTACTTTTTCGAATGACATTATCGGAATTTCGTTATCATAACTGATATAAATATTATTAATGCAGTCCGGGTATTTTTTGATCACACCTCGTATATACAGTGGCGTGTTGAACTAATTTTTGGTGAAGAGCAAAAATGTATATACCATAAGGTACCCTTTATTCATCCTAACGGCATTTCCACTACAACAAAACATTTACAATTTAAAAAATATACGTATATTAGACTGATTTGTATAATCAGATGTACTTAATTATCTAGTAAATTTATTACACTCATTAATTATCTTGTACCTTCATCTATGCAGTGTATGTGAATTTTGAATAATGTTGTTAATATTGGTATTGCAATTAGTTAGGACCAATCGTTTCTAGTGTAACGGATCATATACAGTAAATTTGTGCGCCAAATATTGTATATACCACTTAAAACATTTAATACGATGTTATGATATATCTATATTATTGTTATACTTATTGTTAAGTATTTTTTGGCAGGGGGATCACCCATCTACCAAACATTTTGAAGGAGCAATTGCTCCAAAATAATATCATCACCACACCACTGTATATATATATATATGTTACGGGCAAAGTATACAATTTATAGATAATGGATGATATGATTTGATGAAATATGATATAATAAATCGATGAATGTACAAAAACATTTCACTTATATTATTAATATTCCAGATAAAATTATAAAAATGTATTTATTCTGATTTTACAGTTAACATAATAAAATGCGTACGAAATCGGGACCAAGGAAGGCCGTCTTTCAACTCTGTACAGTAGAAACCAATTTGTAATTTACAAAGTTTTCTGGGTGTTGATGTGCCGCACACCAATTTTTCACTCCGAGAGGCAGCACGGAAATCTTCAAATTTGGGTGGTCAGGGCTACGACCGATGTACATGAATACAAAAAATGTAAAACACGGAAGTGCAAGCGTAAAGCAGCGGAGCGACTGTGTACATAAAAATGTCACGGAAGCAGTACATGCGACGATAAGCGATAACAAAATTAAAAAAACTTATTATATTTTCTAATAATATAATAACTAAATGTCATTATTCATTGATTCATCATATTTCATTAAACCATATCATCAGTTATCCATATTGCCCAATGTACGAAGGGCATTTCATATACTGTCCGGGCATTGTATAAAACGCCCAAATTGTATACTTCGCCCATAACACAACGTGTTATTGTCAACGTGTGGTACGAAATTCTCTGCTTTGGAGTACGTACTGTCGAACGGGGCAGCATGGTCGTGCTCGGGAGGAGGGGGGAGGTTCAAACCCGCAACACGTATACTTGACAAATATATAATATGTATTAACCACTTACATATAATAATAATTATTGCGTTTCCCAATTTTAGAGTTTTTATTTATTTATTAGGTATTATTTTCTGCTTATTAGTCTGTATTATTTGATATTGGTGACAGTAACTATTATTGTTCCAAGACCGTGGTAATCACCTAATAACTAGTACCTAAAATCCAGGATCACAAAATATAACGCTAATATAAGTTATCAATTTATCATGTATCATATCACAGATAAACTTAATAATAATTATATAATTTATTCTGTATATAAATTTGTTTCTATCTGTGCAATTGTGTTCATATTTCGAGTTTTGAAATCGTTTAATTTACAGTTAAAACGTCGCATAATAAAATAATAAAATTAACATACCACTTTCAGCCGAAGAAGTCCTTGACGAGGTTGCTAAAAAACCTCGTAAACTTGACTTTGTTTTATGATTTTAATATAATGTTCACTTATAATTTTCACATTTTAATTCGTAGTGCGTATTGATTATAATATTGTATTAAAAAAAGTTGAACGCCCCCCATTCAAAATTCCTGAGCACACCTCTGTAATGCAGATCTTGCAAACCGTCCCGTGTGTTTCACGCAAAGACGTATTTGAGTCGTGACCATGGGGAGGGGGGGGTGGAAACAAATTATTCTTCAATACAAACTTAAAAATAACTTACAGTTCATTACCTACATCTCATATTCCTGTTATAATAACATATTTTAATGATAGACTAGTAATTTATATTCTTAATTATTTATACGTTACATTTTTTAAATAAATCAATGTATTATATTCAAAAAAAAATATGAACCATGGGGGGGCAAATTCCCCTTTCACCCCCCTCGAACACGCCCTTGGTTTCACGTGTTTAAACATTTGTTCGCGGACCGAATTTTTCGATCCATTTAACCGGTCATCAACGCGCGGTTCTTTGTCGACCATACAAAGAGCTCATCAGCGATTCACATTATGTATTATATTGCACACGGAGTTGTATAATAATAATTCAGAGAAGTATCTAGGGCAAACGAAAGATTCGCACAGTTTTCACGGTACGGCGGCAACCTTGAACGCAAACACATATATACGCATTGTATTTTAATGCGTAGCATTGTCTTTTCTTATTTTTTCTTTTTTTAATTTTTTTTTTCTTCTTTTCATTCTTTCGCGTGCACACATATTAACCCGTAAATTAATTAGTTTTACGTATATAATGTACTTGCGGAACGTATTACCATTGCACATGCATATATGTCATTGGTATACGTGGAAGAGGGGAGGAGTACCGCATTTCCCATATGTTTTTCGTTAAGGATCCAATTGATTTTCTTAAACCAATTATATATTTTATGAACTGTTGGTGGTATTTCCACTGCAAATAGTCCTGGCCTTGTTATTTGTTAACAGATAAACAGCAGATAGTTATCGCCCGGCGAAAACGATTGAATTTGACCCAAATATGTGGTTATTATTTATTTAATATAATAAATTGTACGTACGAACGTAACTCTAGACAATGTACAGGGTGTCCCATGTTGATTCAGGTAATTGAATAACTTTTGTTCTGTTCATTGTATTTTTTTTTTTAATATGATAGGTATTATATATTAGTATGTATAATAAGTATGCTAAAATAGTATTAATTTTTTCACAGATGAAAGTTGGTGATTTAATACTATGTAGTTAAGTTATTTTTAAATTAAAATATTATAATTTCAAGTATTTTCAAAACAGCAAACCAAATTAATTGTATTAATAAATTATAGAAAAAGTACACATCAAAATAAGCAAAACCAAAAGTATGTTGCGTGAATTTTCTGGATCCATTTTCTGATTTTATTTTAGAACTTAATTTGTTAACGTATTAATATATTGTTATATTATACATTTAAAAAGCCATTTAGCATTATTTATATGTGCTATACATAATATGACCTTAAAATGTATAAATTAAGAATAAAACAATGTTTTATTTAATACAATGAGAAAAAGGCATAAAAAATCTATAAATATGCAACATAAGTTTTAAATAATTCAAATTCATTAATGTATAAGCCATAAAGACATAGTGAGTTACTGTGCTATTTTCCCATGTCCTATAATAATATATAAATGTTATAAAATCCGAGCCTAACCCTGTTTATGAATTACCACTTTCATCATTTTCATTTTGAGGTTATTTAATGAATGTTTTTTTTTTTTACAATTTTTGGTTATATTTGTTTAATCATTAAAATATATTACGATTCACAATAGTATTTCGCATAATGTAACCCGTCAATAAATGTTATCATATTTTTAGTTGATTAAGTGATTATGATCAATTTTGTTAAAAAAAAAAAAAAAAAATGATTAACATTATAAATCTTATCTTTTTTACCCTTTGACTATTACACAAAACATCAATGAGCTTCAAATCCACGGGAGAAATATTTTTAAAAAAATAGTAACAAGCAAAAAATAAAAAAATAATTGAAAATTATAATAATGTGCACATATAATAGAAATAGTGGGCGAAACCCCTTGGGAGTCTTCCAACTAACATAGTTGTACTTTATCTTTTCTTTAAATAGGAAAGCAAACGATAAGAATGCTATAAGTTTTGTGAAAAATGTAATTTTAATCTGGCTTACATTTCTAAACAATAATAATAACAATGTAAAGTTCACAATTTGTCTATTCATACTTGTATTTCATATTAAATTATACCAATATGTATGCAATTTTATATTATTATACAAAATTTGTTGTTTTATTTTTTTGTTTTGTTCTTTTTTTTTCAATATTTTTTAAAATAATCCTACTATTTATGGTACACTGGAGTGTTCTGATATGCTTAGAGTGTAATATGAAAGTAGTTTGGATGTGGTAGGCACATTGAGAACTTCTTGGTTATACTTTGAAAAGTTTCCTGAAAGGAATCAATCAACATATTCTAACGTTAAATAAATATTATACCAAAACAGGTAATTTTTAAGATTTAATAAAATAAAATTTAAAATTTATTAATATTTAACTTTATTTTATTAAAAGAAAACAAATGGTTCAATATTATATTTTCAAAACTATAACATATTTATAAAATATAACAAAAAACCATTATTAATTCCTTTTTTATTATTGTTTACTTGAGTATAGCTAAACTTAAGGAACAAGTTTAATTAATAATTTTGGCAAATAATCATATACTAATATTAATGAAAGCTTTTGGAAAAAAAAAAATAACATTACATTAGTTAATAATGTTCAATTCATTATTCAATAATTACATACATATTTTTGGTTTGACGGTACAAAAGAAGCTGGAATTTTAGACGCCAACATTTTAAGATACACGAGTATATGAGCTGTTAGAACGGTATACACACGTTAATTTATTTTTATTTTTTTTTTCAATTATTGCTTCAAACGTACCTAATAACAAAAAAACCAATATTTTGTCGACTTGTTATGAGGTTTAATGTGTCTATACGAAACATTTTGGAAACGACCGATTTTCTCGGTAGCCTACCGGCTCAATACGGTCCAGTATAATAGCAATTTTCTCTAAGATTACGAAATAGAAATTTCGATTAATATTTTTATCAAAAATGCTAGTATTTTAACAACCATGCAAATAAGTAACATATTTCACGTTAAAATACGAGTGCTAATAAAAAAAAAAAAAACTCAGTACCCTGTAGGTTTTGGTCCTATTGTATTCCACTACTCAATTTGCGATGCCCGTCGCAACGTGTACCTTGGAGAAAACTTCCATCAAACGTCCCTACCCTAACTTCGTACCAAATGTCTGATAACGTCACGAGGATGTTTACGCATACGCATAACAGTGCAACACGATTGTAGGTTGCGTAAAGTAACAGCAGCAGTAGATCGTTGTAGGCGCACACGTTTTGATCACCGATCGTAATTCATAATAATAGTGTTATAAAAAAATAGCAAGAATAAATAATAATATTTATAATAATAACGTGCAGTAGAAACCGCGCTGTAAACAAATATAAGTGTACCTACACGCGCATATTATATTGCGATAATAATCGAAATATCTAATAACAATAATAAAAACGTATCCACGTCAAATATATGTACCTATATATCTTTTCCTCACGCTGCGGCTGACCGATTTGCGAATATAATTCGTATTGTTTCGGATATCGGTTTGTCGGTCGAAAATCGAATAATCTGTAATATTTTTATTTTTTTTTTTTTTAATTACACCGACGGCTGCAGTGAACATGTTTTCGCGTGATCGGTCACAGGGTATGTACACACGTGCGCGGGCGCGATCCCGCACGAAAATGTTTCCATAAGGAAATCGACTTGGACTTCAACACCATGATGTTAGCCCTACCTTCACTTATTGACTTCCAAATACCATCAAGTAATTGATCAAATCAATTGCGAATCATATTTTAATAACTGCAATTTTCTCAAATTGGCTTAGGGTCTTTTATATGGGGGACCAACTTATTGCTTCTTCATATAGACCTATCAACTTCTAAATTCTTTCAAACAATTGCAAATTAAATGAGTATAGTGTTTCACTGATAGCAAACAATTTAAATGAACTATTTTTTTTTAAATGCTAACATTTAATGCAGATTTAGATTGTTGCTTAAGACTAATAAACATAAATGTATTTTATGTATATATTATAATAAAGGTACTCTATTGAAATAAAAACCTTTAACTAAATCATTATCCTAATAATAATTGAAAACGGTGTTTAATTACTTATATTTAACAGACTTAAATGTATACTGACTATGTATACTGTATACAACGTATACTTGGACTTTTGTTTTTAACGATAACTCAAAAGCGGAACTAGGAATTTTTACGCCCGGAGAGATATTAAAATACTTTTCCCCATAATTGTTTTCTAATAATAAGCATACAATCATACTTATTGAGTTTTAAACAAATTATCATTAAAAAAATTAAAAATATCAAACTATTAATAAATTATAGATTAAGTATTACAAAAATTATTCTCTAAAATGTTACACCCGGATATAAATCCCCGTCTTTCTCCCCCTAGTTCCGCCACAGATCAAACCAAAAAAGTTTTTAAAACGATTTAAAAAGATAAAAATATAATGTCAGCGAGGTATGAAGATAAATATCCTGGGTGAATCTTTATATATTTACCCATTAAATATGTACTATAAAATGTATGTTTTATTTAATATTTTAATTTATGTTCTAACAAAAATTTAATTAAAAATTAAAATTATTTTTAAAATTAATTCTATATACATGTATATTATATTGGTAATATACAACATATTAACATATTTATTTACTTTTTGTATTCTTTTAGAATATATACCAGCAAATGAGGATTAATATCAATATTTTTAGGATTTATTGGAGTTTTTTTTTTTTTTTTTGTAAATCATTATGTATCTCCCACACCGAGTTAAATCTTCTGATATGTGAAACATAATGACCATAATAATCACATGCTACTACACCATAAAGCATATAACTTAAACAATCAGACATTTGTATTAGTTGTCGTGAATTGTATGCATTAAACTATCCATAATCTCGTATAACAGGTAACATGATATATAGTAATAAGAGTTATAAAATTTGCATGATAGTGTTTAGTAATAGGGAATTAACTCACGTTTTTTTTTCATCATGAAATTCTAATAAAAAATCAGATAGCTTTAACATCTTTTTTTCGATATATATATATATCTGTCTTGATGAAAATACTATAATTTAAAGTTCTTGATGAGGATATAATGTTACATTCATGACATTCGTATGTCTTTTACAGATATAATTCTGTAGACTGTTCTCCAGATTTTCTAATCTTTGATTTAGACTCAAAATTATTGTTGGACGAGGTAAGATTTTGTTCATAATTTTGCAATTCAATCCGTTACATTTGATATGTTTATTTACAGACGGAGCATGTTTTAAAAGACTCGTAACACAATGAATAGCAATTGGAATCTGTAACAGTAACACCCGTAATGCCTAATTTTTCTCAAAAATCGACAAAAAATATTTAGATCGATTTGCTATTAGTGAAACGCGTTTTTCAATTATTCACGAGTATTTGGAATACGATTCTTGAACCTATGGCAATTCAAGAGATTTGCAATTAATTTTTTCGAGTACTTGACGTTGTTTGGAAGTCGGTCGGTAAAGATAGGAGGGCCAACTTCGTGGACATCCCACGAGCAGCGCACCAACAATATAATGCAATAATATATACCGTCCACGAACGAAACTTAACAATAATCTACGGACAACCATTGCACCGCGCCCCACTGTATGGTGCGGTATCCGAAAACGAAGTTGTTCTCGTCTCCCAACACGTGTTCGTGCGCATGCCGTCATTTGTTTTTATTATCCTTTGCGCGCGCGCAGTGTAACGTTAGTCGACCGTTTACCGCTGTAATGTGGACAGTAAATCACTATCGAACCCGTTCACCAAACACGTTAGTCTCGTGCGCGGTGTTTTGCGCCATCGGAACGGGTACATCGGTTTGCGCCACTGGAGGCGTTAAACAAATAAAGCGGTTCGGCCGCCGGGACCGGATAATAAAACGCGTTAGGTAATAATATTATAAACGGGTAACCGATACGCACGTAATGGGAATACGCGCGTACAACAGGCACGAGGCGGTCGGCGGGATTCGCGCGCGGCCGAAGAACGAAATCGCGTGAATTAGCGGACGGACGACGCGTCAACACACACAGTGGGAACACGACTACGATGCGCGTACGTTAAAGTCTCTCTCCGTGTCACTCGTCTCGTCCACCGTTCCGATCCTGTCCCTGTGTCGTTCTTCGAAAACGAGATCAGCATTTAAAACGGCGCACCCGCAGCCCGTCCCGTTGTCGTCACCAGTGGCGCAACTGGGAAAAAACCTAGGGGGGGGGGGCAAAGTAATATATTTATTATTACCAAAACCCCGACACCGCTCCCCCTCACCAGTTAAAACATATTTTTATTGTATGCATTTTAAACACCATATCTAATTGTTTGATTTCACATAAGTCTCGTATTATGGTTCAGATAAACATGAATTGTAGGTAGCGTGTACTAGGCACCGATGTTGTAAAATAATATTCATAAGAGTTCATTAATAAATGTTATAATAAAGGTAATGATGTGCTATTTGTACTGTTGGATTATCTGGAGAGGGGGGGGTGTGGTAAAGTTATACCTCAATCTCTCAAAAAACGGTCAGAGGGGGCACTCGCTCCCCTTGCCCCCCCCCAACACGGTTGCGCCACTTGTCGTCGCGTAAAAAACGTTCGCAGGCCGTGGCACCGTTGTTGCGGGCGACTCGAATCCGACTCACCGACGTTGTTTATCATCCCGTAGACGTGCACCGGGTACGCATTGTGTACGCGCTCTCCGCACGGGCTGCTGCTGATGTTAATCTGCACGGTACGTCCTTATGTCCGGTCGGTTCGTGCGCGTACGTTTCCCGCGACGCGCCGGCCAAGACGCGTTCGCGTCACCGCCGCAACGGCCGTTGCCTCCGCGGTCTCGGGCGCGGTAGAGGACGCGTGGGAGCCGGACATGATTTTACGATCGTCTTCGATACGATGCGCCGACGGTGAGCGCTCGACGGTCGCGGATTTCGAAGACGAACGGTTTCTCTGTTGCGCTTTGCGTGTGCGTCGCGCACGGACGTGTGACGTGAAATTCGCCGTCGAAACCTTCCGAACGGACGCGTACGGGCGCGCACCCTTGTTATTATCGTCCGTCCGCGTTCCGCGCAGTCCCGTACGACGACGCGACGGTCGACGCGCCGATGATCTCTCCGCGGTGGCCAGCACACAACCGTTCAGGGCCCGGCCGCGCGGCTTTGGCATCGTTTGCAAATGAAAACGTGTAATGTTCATCGTCACTCGTTGTATGTTTGTCACCCGTTGCGAGTCCAAAACAATGCGTGTTACGTTGTTCCGACTGGTACTGCGTCGCGTGTTGAAATTCGTATCTATTTATGAACAGTATAACATGCAGTCTTGTAAAAAATACTTTTGAAAAAGTATTAAAATACCAATACTAGTATTCGAATAAAATAGTATTGAAAATACTTATAAAATACTATTATAAAAATGTATTCCACGAATACTCACTAAGTATTTGAATACAAATACAAGTATTTTTTTTTTTTAATTTATATTACAATTTTACATTATCTAATATATCTATCGTAGTAATATACTACGTTTATATGATAGCGTTAAAACGGTTTGAAATTTAACAGTTTTAAAAGTTTAAAAGTTTTAAAACAGTTTAGTAATTTTATAGCAATATCTTATTATTCTATTACTTATTAGATTCATCAATAATGACCGAATATTATTCTTAGAAGTAGGAACAATTATTAGGATAGAGAATTATTATGATTATACAATTAATAAAATGAACTTTGTGGTATTTAAATACAAGTATTTACAAATTGTTAAAAATACTTTTAAAAAGTATTCAAAATACTTAAAAAATACTTTAAAAAAATTGTATTTAGAATACCAAAAAATACTTCAAAAAGTATTTTAATACATGTATTCAAATACTTGTATTCGAATACTTTACAAGACTGATAACATGGGGTAGCCGTTAGCGTTGTTGGTCGGCGCGATTCACGATTATCTTTACGGTTTCCGGATAAAGTTCTCAAAAAAATTATGTGCAATAATAAATCTTATTAGTTTTATTTTTTTTTTTTTTTTTTATACACATAATTTCAATATTATTTGTATTTCTATAATTCGGGTTGAAGTACATAATTTATACAAATTACCACATCCTTGCAAATGTTTTCTTAGTAAAAATAATTAAATACATTTTATTCATAATAACCATAATCAGAGTTGGGATGTTGATGACCTTTAAAGCAACATAAAAATGCCTCAAAAACTCTAAGAAATTAATATCAAGTACTGCACGTGCACACTATTGGATTTATTAGAACGACCGATTGAATTGAAGAGCAGGACCAGCATTTGACGGTGTACAGTAAACCGCGTGCTTTGTGTTCATTATGCTGTGCATATTTATACTTAAAATCACTATCTTATCATAGTTTGAATACACGCATTTGAGAGTTACGTCGATTCAACGCTTGATAAATATTCAAATAACATTTTTCAGCGTCTTAATATTATAATTATTATGATTTTACCTTATTTCAAAATTAAGAAGTAATCGGAAAAAAATTTAGTGAACATGCATGTGACTGTTCAGGAGTATGACTTCTTGATATTTCTTCACCACAGGGGAACCTCGTAAAAATCTACTTTCCCTTTTCATCCTCTGAAAAACGATTGAAAAATTTTTTACCTTAAAAATGAACGAACTGTTGTTAATGTTACACGTCTGAACCCGTGGAAAACTATAATATCCACAAACTTCAAAAGTAAATACTTAAGTAAGTACGGCAGGCTTTATGTAAGACAAATATGTTGACCTAAATTTTATTCCACTTTACGCTGGTCTGCTTCAATATGGAGTATATGGACCGTTTAATATGGTCCAGTGTCGCAAAATCAGGAACTATGTTCATGTGTTGATATGTTGCTGCTTGTTTATCGTTTCCGCGGAAGCTGATTGATGTGTCACAACCGATTTGTGTGGCTTTGCCGTTCAAAATTCCTATCTCCGTATCTTATCAATCTGTTAGGTCGATTTTCGTGTACCGTTTCGCGAAGTCGTCTGACGTGGCACTGCGACGCCGCGTATTTTACCAGAACACATTTCATTTTATTAACTACCGAACGAACAGGGTGCGGTAATAAACGGATGAACGACTGGTGTATAATATTATAGCGCAAGATTTCGAAACCGAGCACGGTAAGTAATCAGAAGTGAAACGATTGGTCATTTTATTTGCTACGCGCGATAGGCCAGTAATTATGGACGGGTACGATATTATTATTATTATTACGTGTGGTGTTATAACCCTAACGCGTAAGTGTTGATAATGCAACGCGCTGGAAAAAGGCGGTCGGACCGTTCGACCGCCGCACGTGTAACCTACCCGGGCCGCGCTATTAAAAATTACGTATTTACGAGTCCGGTCGATTCCGCGTCCTCGCGAGACCGTCATTAAATCATAGTAATAATTATTACTTTTTAAGTACCGTCTGAATTAAATCAAGCGATATTTATTAAGTTATTACGCGTGCGAAAAAAATGAATAAATATGTATAATAAAAAAATAAATAATAACGCGTGATCGGACGTTATAGAATCTAACTATAGTTTTCAACTTATCCGTACACCGGGACGTATATTTAACGTCGAGTTCGATAACACCGTAACGAATTAAAAAAAAAAAAAATTATTAAAACTACACAAAAACACCGAGATAATTAACGAAACTTATTGAAAACATAAACGCCTAAGATTACACACATACGACTTTTGTCGCTTTAATTCTAATGTGAATCGAGGATTTTGAACTGACGATTTGGTCGGATATCGAAAAGTTAGTTGCGTTACTGAATTTCATAAACACCGAAATCGTTTTATAATCTCTCTTGACACATTCGACAAATCGTACGAATTCACTTATTTTATTGAACAAACTTAAAGAACTTTGTATTGTCAATCATGTGATGAGTGCACATTTTCGTCATCGGATGTTAAATATGTCTCTACGTTGTATTGTTTATTATGACTACCTATTAGAGAATCTATAATTGTAATTGTTATTCCGTTCACTTTAGGTTAAGGTTTTAACTATAATACTCCATCATAAATCGAATAATAAATAAAATAACTATGAACATTTATAAAATATAAAGTGACGGTTATAAATAACGGTCTCGTAAGAATAATGCATGCTTAAAATATTGAAACTGCAGTGGCACGTAAATAACCTATGGCGAATCTTTTAACTTATGTGTACTGCACGTTAGCTGTTTAATGAAATTCAATGACCAATCATTGTTCGCCCACTCTTCCTCCGTAAATATGTAACGATCATAAGACGTACACAACTATATTGCTTCGTGTGACATATTTTCTGTCCGATGTAACGTTGATGTTGAATGTTTTTATTTTCACTCTTGAAGAGTGTTAACGAAAATATGCGATGTCGTTGATTTGTGCAATAGAAAAAGGGCGAACCCCTAGGTCGAGTGACATATCACGGTCGGATGATATATAGGGATGATCTAAGATAACCGATACAATAGATAAACCAAATTTCTTAATAAAGTAGGTTGGAATAATTTAGGTAATTAATAATAATAATATCAATAGGTTGTTCTAATTTTAATGAATAAACAAGCATCTTAAATTTTCTAAAATTGTAAATTTTAAATCCTTACAAAAATCGCATACTGAATTAAAATCGTGTACACGGTCGCAAAAAAAAAAAAACAAAAAAAAAGACGGTAAAACCTATATATTCCTTGTTTCGAACAGAATCAGGAACACGTAGGTAACTATTATTGTTTTGGGCAATAGATAATAATATAAGATAAGATATAAGATTTTTTTTGCTGAATGATGAAATTTTGTTTTTCATTCGCATTACGATACGCATAACTATGGTTAGCGTTTTATAGATATATAAAGACTACCAGATGGTGCTACAAAGTATGCACGCGAACATTAATCATTTATAAGCTGAGGGAGGGGAGAAATATGCTCAGCGTTACCCGTCACCGAGCATTACTCGAGTCCGAAACGAGATTCGTTCATTGTTCCATCTGCGTTTACGATGTTCAAGTCACTCCGAGACACCTGAATCCCGTCTGCGAGATAAATCGTATTACATACGGGGGGAAAAAAACGGGTTTACGCGTATGTATATCTACACCTACTTTCATCTCGGCCCGTGCACAACAACGCTTCGGGGTGGAAGAACTAACGGACACGTCGTGCGCTAGTACACACACACAAACATTATTGCGTATCAATTGTTAGTACCTGTCTGCCTGTGCTTACGCCATTGATTATAGAATGAATACTTACTATACGTTAAGAATATGTGCATAATCCATTATGCACTATGCGCGTGAACACATGTTTGTAGAAATTCGAATGATATTTGGCATCGTTTTCTGACACATGCGATTAAAAAGAAAACATTCTTTTTATAAAAGGGTTTTTATTGGTATGTGTCCATATTTTTTTTTTTTTTTTCGATTCCTAGTGAAACGATAAATCTTTAACCCTCACCACTAATATTTGCCTATTATATCGTCGCCCGTTATTTTTTTAGCGTACACGATTTCGATCAGATGGATGATATGTTCTGATATCACGGTCGTAAGAGTTATATGCGAGAAAATGTTGTGCAATTGATACTGGTGGTCATTTTACTTAATTCTTAACAGGTTTTTTTTTTTTTTTTTAATAATTGCGAAAAACTGATGACAACATTTAAAAAAAAAAACGGAAAATCTTACCGTTTTACGCTAAAATTGAATTTTTATTTTCAATTCAAAAACTAATAATCGTAATGAATTAAAATGTTCACCAAAATTCGAAAGTTAGAATATATAAAAGTTCAACCCACCTCGAGAAATTAGGGTTTTCTATTATACAACCATTCTTCGCATTATAAATTGTTCCACATCTGTTCTAGAGATATTATATAGGATACATAAGATAGTGTACTGGAAATGCTGAGATTTTTCGAATAGTATTCTTACAACCCGATGATACCCGGCGCAAACGTTTTTTTTTTCAATAGCGCAACATAAATTTGCGGTAGAGGAATAAAAGCGTAAAAATAAATGATATTACTTGATACAAAATTTTAAGCACCTCATACGCACCATGTACTAACCTAACGCGCGATGATCGACGATCTCCAATCGTTCCACGACGGATTACAACGACGGCCATTGCATGTGTCTTATCTTACCACGTACGATAATGATTAATAATCACTTAAGATCACTTCACGAACTTACATTAAATGAGATTTTTGATAACTATAGCTTTGTAACTATATAAATCAGCGGTTCTCAAACTTTTTGGTTCGGCATCCCCAAAACAAAAACAAAAAAAAATATTAATCGCGACTGCCATGAACAAATAAAACAAATTTTTTTTTTATCATTTCAATGAAAAAAAATTACTGTCTACCTAAAATTTAGAGAAGTACGCTTCTAGTATGGGAATCACTAATACAGATATCCACCTAAATCGGTTTGTATTTGTGCTACGATCTTATAACGTGTCATACGTGTAATGCGTCCGATTTTCACTACAATTAAAACTAAAAGTCTTCTAAAATCAATTATTAAAATGTCAATTACATTAACTTGAAAAAATAATGACTCATAATGATGTTTCGCGTGTATTTCTAAATGCGCAAATTAAATGCAGTGGTGTAGCCAGGATTTTTAAATGGGGGGGGGGGCTAACCACTTTTTTGAATAAGTAAGGTAAGAGAGGTTATGAGAATTCACCCTTAACCCCCCCCCACCATCTACCACCAAGTTTCTAAACGTATTTCAAGCATTTTAGTATAGTTTTAAAAATATTTATTAATATAAATAATTAATTAATTAATTATATTTATATAATTTATAATAATAACAATAATTTTGGTTTCAGTGTTCAGTCACTTGCTCCACTCTGACAGCTGCATCCTCTTAGTCGAATTTCTGGCAAATTCAGTTATTATTTCACTTTCATCGAATTGCTCTTTTTTATTTATATTAGCCATAGTTAACCTATTCAGTTTGTTTTCCGACATGGTGCTTCTTAAAAAAATTTTTAAGCGATCAAGTGCTGAAAACGTTCTTTCCGGAGTGAAAGAGGTAACTGGTAACGTGGCGAATAATTGTAAAAGTACTTTAATATTAGGTCGAAGATTGATGCGATGAGAGAGTGAATCAAGAGCAGAATTCGGTTTTGGAATAGTATTTTGACTTCATTGTTGCCTCCATATGAACAGGTCAGCTCTAATTGTAGATGAGGTATCATCATGGAGATCTTGGACATATATTTTAGCAGCTTTTATAATATTTTTATCGTCATATATATTTAAATTGGCCGGAATAAGTCCTTCAAGTGGCATAACATCAATAAGGCTTTGATTAAAATGAGCATCCATTGATTCTATTAGTCAAGATACATTATACATATAAACACGGCCCATGGGGGGCTATAGCCCCCTTAGCCTCCCCTTGGCTACGCCACTGATTTAATGTTACCGATTTCATATGGAGCAAGCTTGATATAGACAAATCGAAAAATTGGGATTCGAAATTGAATACGATCTCAAAGTGAATCAAAAATTTCATATTGATTATAGTATTTATTTGGATTGGATTTTTATGAATTATTTTCTATTGCTCATTATTACTCAATCATAAGATATTAGCATTTTCAGATTGAACTATAGTGAATTTTATTGAAAAAAACAGAAAATATCAACCGTATTTCTGGGCTGAGCCGCCTTCAAACAACACAAGGACTACCAAAGTTCCAGAATCATATCACCGTCATTCGAAAGATCAATTTTATATCCCGCACCATTTTATTCTTAGTTTCATTAAAGTGCTTAAAGAACGTCAAGCAAAAGTTTATTTAAAACTAAAATCAAATAGTCGAAAAACTATAAATCGCAATTAATCTTAAGTCATTACCAATACACATACATGGAACTTGTATAAAGAAAAAAAATTCATCATTGGAATACCAGAAAACTGTGGGCTTCATACTTGAAATATAATTTGAACGTATTTACTCATTATTATATTAATTATATTCATGATACATATAAATTTAAAATGATACTCGAAATTACAATTCTTATTTTTTAAGTTTTTAACCAGTTTCAATACCACGAGGTAATATACAAATAATAACTACGGTTTTAATAAAATACATTTTATTTGTGTGTATAAAATTTATTTGCGCTTATGAATCGTTAAAAGGGTAATTTTCTTGACTGTATATAAACTGCAACAAGACTAATCTTTTCCTAAAAGTCGAAAAGTAAACTGCAGCAAGAAAATATTTAAAATTATACAAGATGCGTCAATTAATTTTATATACCAACGGCATTGTGTACTACACAGTGTATAATAATCGTAGGTATATAGAATAAATTTCCGCGGCTTGTACAATGTGTCTTTTTCGATTCGGTCGCAGATTGTGTAACGTTAAATATTTTCTTGCCGCAGTTTACTTTTCGACTTTTAGGAAAAGATTAGTTTTGCCGCAGTTTATACACAGTCAAGAAAATTACCCTTTTAACGATCCATAAGGGTAAATACATTTTATACACATAAATACGTTACACGATCTGCGACCGAATCGAAAAGACACATTGTACAAGCCGCGGAAATTTATTCTATTTACTTACGATTATTATACACTGTGTAGTACATAATGTCGTAGGTATATAAAATTAATTACCGCAGCTTGTATAATTTTAAATATTTTCTTGATGCGATTTACATATCGACTTAACATTTCCGGGTTAGGTTCGCCTTTTTCCTGATTGAGTACGTGGCGGCAGGTCGCTTCGGTCTGACGTCGATCTTGCACTGCGGCCCGGCCGTCTTCGCGCACCCGACGTCGCACGTGTCGGTGGCGGGCGGGTCGCACGGTACGGCCACGGGCTCCGGCTTGTCGCAGCACTTCACGGCCACCTCCGGTGCGGTCGGGCACCCGACGTGGTCACCGGAGTCCGCGTCCGCGCAGCCGGACCGCGCCTGCCATTCGGCCAGCGCGGTGATGCGGCACACGATCTCGGACAGCCGGTCCACGCACCTCGCGATCAACCTGTCCCGGTTGACGTTGCACGCGGCCGCGCAGGTGCACTCGGCCGGCG
The DNA here is from genome assembly GCF_003268045.1 of Sipha flava. Classification (NCBI taxonomy): domain Eukaryota; kingdom Metazoa; phylum Arthropoda; class Insecta; order Hemiptera; family Aphididae; genus Sipha; species Sipha flava. Next base: position 96,137 of record NW_020273517.1, read on the forward strand.
GCTTGCCGCAGCTGCACACCACGTCCTGGTACTCGCACGGGCCCTTGCGCAACGGGCACCGGACCTTGCCCTGTTCCGCCACCGTCTTGCACGCCATTTCCGGGCAGCACTCGGACGGGGGCTGCGGGCCTGGTACCGGGGCCGGCACCGGCGGCGGTCGACGGAACACGCACCGGTTGGTGGCCGGCTCGGGGCCGCGGCAGCAGAAGAACATGCAGTCCGTCTTGACCAGGCTCCGGTCGACCAGCTCGCTGGTACAGCCCGGCGTGACCGTCCCCTCGTGCCGCTTCGGCAGCGTCTTCCTCGCGAAGTACCCCCCCAGCCAGCTGGCATGTGGCCGCGCATGGCTGGTTGCCGCACCGCTTGCGCGCGGTGCACGGTACCGCGCAATCCTGCACCACTGGCGGCACATCCGACCGTCCCCTGGGCACCGGCCCGTCGCACTCGTCGTCGCACTCCACGCCCAGCATCTCTTTCACGTACTTCGTCAGCGTCCGGATGTACCGGAGCATGCGATGCACCCGGCACGCGCACTCGTCCACCGTCTGCTCGCAGATCTCTTGTTGCGCAGTATTCGTCATCGTGTGTTGTTCGTCTGTTAAAAAGAGTGCTTCTGAAATTTTGGTATTTTTGATCGCTCGTCTGCGAATGTCCCGGCTCGGGCGTTCGCGTTTTATTTATAGGCTCCGGATGCCGGTACCGTGGAAACGGCCGATCGCCGCAAACGAACTCGTATTTCGGCCAGAACTGTAAACGATAATGATTTTTTTTTTCCCCCCGTATCTTATTTGTACGTTACTGTGTTGATTTGTTTTTCGTCCCCGTCGAGAACGGGAACGATAACGTGGCGGACACGTCTTTATCTTAACGGGTGCGTACGACCATCTCACTGATAAATACGAGTACACTCGAGTGGGACGATTTTTCGTTTCGCCCGTCGATCGGTTACGAAACACCGAAAGAATGAAATAAAATCGCGTGCACCCGGTGCGGTACCGCAACGATTTACACATTTCCCATGTCGCCGGCACGGGATATGTGCGTAACGTTCGTTTACGGGACGTGGACATAATTATCTCGTCGTGCGCGCGCGTTTTACGTTTGGTTGACCAACTTTTTTTCGGTTGCACAATCCGAAACGGTTCGGCTGGTCGGCGGGCGGTGGCGTCGGGTCGTTTGACACTGATGTTCCGGTTCAGTTTGTCCGGAAGGAGTTTACACAAACACGTGGCCTTGGACGGAATTTCTCTCTCCCTCTCCCTCTCGGCCGTTCCGTCGCGCTGTTTGCCCATTATTTGCTATCATTACCGTTTGTTGTTGTTGTTATTGTTGCACTAATCGACCGGCGGGAAGGTCCTTTCGCTTTCCGACCGGCAAACAGAGCGGAACCCCTGTGGAAAACGAAGCGACCCGTCAGGGCCGGCACGCGAAACCGTACACGCGAATCGCCGTCGGACGAGCGAATCGGTAACGCGCCCAAAATCGCGCGTCACGTGCAGACGATCCTAACCCGGAGGAGATCCGGTCGTTAGCCGTGCGCGCGTTATCGTCATTGCCGATGTACGCGATGCATTTCACGTACGATGAACCGTCCGTCAACTGCAAGTCGTGTGCATTGCGGTCGTGTACAAAATGCACTGCTAACTGCAACTTGCGTTACGAGCGCGCGTTTCGTAACGCTGCGTTTCGAAATAAAATAATTAAAAAAAAAAAAAAAAAAACCGGAACACACGGTCCCGTGCCCAATTATCGTTTGTTCTTAAACTTTGTCGCGTCTTGGAAACGACGATAGCGAGGAAAACGATTTGCCACACGTACACCTATAAAGTTTTGGCCTATTGCTATAAACAATCGTCACTATTTTAGTGAAACGCGTTCAGCATGTCGCGTTTCAACGTTCCGATAACAATAATAACACGACCGAGTGTTCTGGTCGTTAGCCGTCTAAAGAAACAGTCCATTGCCTAGATAAAGCCGATTTTTCATCTCTACACGAGAATCTTCACGTGGCAATGTCAAACGTACGACGTGCAATGTTAAAACGTACTTATTGAAATTCTACTCTACTTCGTACTAGCTTAATTATGCTCATGACGGTGTGTCGATAAATCCGTATCGAAGTGTCGAAGAATTCAATGACGGTTTTAAAAACCAAAGGTTTTTTCGATAACCCGCCGTTGTAATAATTATTTATTATTTTTATTATTTCCATCATGGGAAATCGCAAAGTCCGACGAAAATTTCGTGGTCCAAAAATCCAATCATTTTGCACTGAAAATACCCGTCTAGATAATAATTAAAGCAGAGGACTTGTAGCATTTGCATATTTTTTTTGCACAGTCACAAAAATACCAGAGTGCGAAACAAATATGTTTCATGCTTCCACAAAGCTAGTTTTGAAATTGTATTGTGCATATAAATGTATATTCTGCGTTGTTTTGGTTTTTAGGATATATTTCTTCCATTTTATACTTTTAGATACATATTTAAACAAAATAACGTTGAATTTAAAATGATTTTAAATTTTGATCTTAATATTGATATGGTTTTTGTTTTTTCCCAGACCAATCATCGTTTTACTATAAACACGTCTCGAGAGTTGTCATTTAGATTGATTTTCGACTTATTAATTTTATTTATGGACAGATGAGATAATATTGTTCAACGCACAAAATATTGATACGGGCCACGAGGACGCCTGTCGCCGACATCGGACATCTTCATATTTCAATAATCGCTATGTTTCTTAACGGTTGACAGAACAAACACGTTCTATTTACTATTTACTATAAAAAATGCCAAAAGTCAGTATCCAGATAAGATAAAATAAACCTAATTAGTTATTTGTAACTTGTATGTTGTTAAATAAAGTTGTAAATAAAATGTATTCATTATAATAAGTACCTGCAGAAAAATTCTTATTTTTTGTTCAAAAAAATTCATTTTAAAATGCATATTTTAAAAGCATATTTTGTATATTTAAGTGCATATTCGGTGAATTTTTAGAGCTACAAGTCCTCTACCCTAGTAATAATGTATGAAGCGACTTCAAATATATAAAAAAAAAAATTGTAAAACACTAAAAAAACAGATATGGTACTGTGTGGTCGATTTAAATCTATACTTAGTCTATGCCTATGGCACACATAACGCAAACATACATACGAGTACATGAACGAGCCAAAATAATTTGTGCAACGTAACATAACGAACCCGAATATTTTCCCGTGCGAAATAGTTTCACATACATTATAGGTACGCATAATTAATAGCGTTGAACTTAAGGTTTTGAATTTATGGCGGACGACAATGTTCCCTTTTTCGTTTCGATTACTTTAAAACGAGTAACGATGCACACGAAGAAAATAACAAGTAACATTACTATTATTATTAATATCTCAAACAGAGCTTTTCTGGTGTTTTATTATTGTTATTTACACTGGACTGTGCGGTCACAGTATTGCGGATAAATAAACAATACGCACTGTACCGAAACCGGTGTGTGTATGACCCGTTTTATGATGCGTGACGTCGCTGCTGCGTCAAAACAGTAATCGCATCGGAGAGCGACGAAAAGCAAAATATACAATTCGATCAATTGTAATTCTTATTTCAAAACTGCCTATTGTTGATTTAAAACCACGCATTATAACAATTTTATTGAGATCCATTTATGAAGTTTAGTAAAATGTATTATATTTTTAGATAATCTTGAACGTATTTATTAGTTAACAATATTCACACATGACTGCATATCGCTTAGAACTATAAATTCTCTCGAGTCCCGATCCCCATGGTATTGGATTTTGTTTTCATTTATTTTTAGATACGCCTCGTTTTGGCCCCGGGTGGGATTTTATCCTGCGGACGCGTTTGAATACGATACGCGTTGAAACACGCGCCCTGCGCACCGTACACAAACGTACATCGTTGTTGCAAAACCCGCACGCCGTGTTTATTATATTATTATCGTTCGGTTTTCCGTATTTTTTCTCCCGGGTTGTTATCGGCTTCCCGATCGCTTTACAGCGCGTGCACGTAGCATCCGCAACAGCAGTGCATTCGTTGACCGTTGCGCAGAACAATGGGATAACGTGATAACGAATTACTACCGACGACGGACGGGTATCGGCGAGAAACAATATTTAGATACCGACGCGATGATACTCGGCTTGTATTGTCTGAAATCGAAACGGTATTGCGGTAATCGCACGTCGTAACGTTTAAATGGTTACACTTGGTCAATAGCCAGACGTGTAAAGTGTTGTTTATTCGACCGTGTTGTACGCGACACGACGAAATGGTATAATCGTATCGTCCGACCGCATACGATAAGCTCAAGATAATCCGTCCACGTAGTGCAATGATTGTACGACCGGTGTCGACAACAATCGCGTTGATCCGGATCGTTCGTAGTGTTGATTCCTGCGAAAATCTTATAATAATCATCATTTGTTTTTTCGTAGTACACGAAAAAACCCCGAAAAACGTTCAGCGTAGTATGCGACGACGAAACGCGTTTCGTAAGACGGGTTCGCATGACCTCGTGTGCACGTATTCGAGTGTACTCACGATATCGTATGCTCGCGACGATTAATCGGGCGTCAATTTTCCCGACCGTGTGTTATAATTATTCGCAGTCAAGTCGCTTGATCGTACCCGACGGTCAATATCAACCGGTCGTACGTGGTCGCAGTTGTTGAAATTTGTCGATTTTCGAGTCATAAACGCTTGACCGTGTTTTCCACAGAAACCCGTGCGTTGCGGGACGTTGTTCGAAGCAAGAAAGCGGTGTAAAATGCGTTCGTTACTCGCTTACGAAGGGACGCGGGTCGAAGTTTATCGAACAGTTGGTAGCTGGTCGCGTTCCGAAAACGTCTCGGAAGTGTTCCTGGTGTTATTCCCCGGGAAGTTCGCGTTGACAGGGAATCGAAACGCGCGTTTGACTCGAGATCGTGACGCGACGGGCTCCGTTTCCCAAAAGTCGAACGCGTTCGACGTAGCGCGTTTTCGACGCACCCGGAGGATTCGACGCGTTGACGTGTCCCGCGCGCGTGTCCGGATCGACGTCGATACCGTTTTCGTGATTGAACCGTCGGCGGACACGTCGGTTTTCGATGCCGCGAAGGTCGATCGATTTGTCAAAAAAAAAAAAAAAATTAAAAAAAACGGACAACCGGTTCGAAATGATTAACCGTTTTCGCAACGTCGTCGTCGTCGTCGTCGTCGCCGCGGTCGTCGGAAACGCCACCGCTCGCGGTAAAGATTAATTAGGTTCGATTCGATGTGGCGCGCGCGCGGCCACGTCGATCCGACGATTTTCGTTTCGGTTACGAAACCGATACACGCATCGGGCGCGTGCGTGCGCTGTTTCGTTTCGGTACGCGGTGGGGAAAAAACGAAAAAAAAAAAAAAACCGTTTCAAGGTCGTAGCCGGTGCGCAACGCTCGAGCACCGTTTCGCTCTAGTAATCCGCTCGGGTCCCGCGCCGCGGCCGCGGAAAGCGAAAGGTTAGGGAGCGCGCGTGAAATATTACCGTGGCCGCCCGCGTGCACTTGTTGACGTAACACGACGGACCGTCGTCCGGGCGGACACAACGCCGGCAAACCGTACGGACGCGTTAATAGCGATGATAAAAAAAGAAAAAAATTAACGGACGCGTTTACGACCTTGGACGGCGATCGTTTTCCGGAGCTCGCGATTTCGATACCGATGCCCACACGTACGTACGGGCCCGGACGCGCTCTTCTTTTCCGCGGGCAACCGTCGCCCGTATCTCGGGTGCGTATCGCTGCGCGGACGTGCGCGACGTGACGTGTTCCGAACCCGTGCTCGTGTGACCATCGATCGAATCCGTCTCTCGTCGTCCGGGCCCCGTTCCGCGAAACCGCGTGTTCGGCGCGTACGATTTTTCGACCGCCCGACCCGGTCGTAAACGGTTTTCAATTCTCGCGTTCACGAAAACGACGCGAAGCGACCGACTCGCTTTCGCTGAAAAATTCCACGGTCGAACGCGCACGGTTCGTTTTAAACGCGTTTCCGCCCGATTCGGACGGACCGGATCGGACGTGACGCCTGAGATCACCAACACGCGACGTGCGAAATCGGTGTTCGCGCGATCGCATATGCGCACGGATCGATTACGCGGAGTTCCCGTGTGCCAAGTAGAAAAAGCTGTTTCCGTGCACCGTACCGAATGAAATAGTTATCGTACAAGTACCGCGGGGGAAGCAGATACGCCGATTGTTGTTGCGTCATAACGATTTTATTCGTGCGCGCTAAAAGTTGTTCGACGATCAAATATGAATACGCATACGAATATCGGATTCGTATATAATCGTGATACCCGTTTAAAAGTATTATTGAGATGCCATATTATACGGGAACTGAAATGATGGTGCTTACCATGTAAATACCGGTTCACATAATCACTTGTTATCGTTTCGTTTATTGACGGTAGAGCGAAACTTGACCATCTGAATCCATAATACATACAGTTTAGTGTTTTAGTAGTACAACTATTTCAACCGAGGTTGATCCGACATAAATTCTGCTATAGTTTTTTTTTTTTATCTTGTCTGACAGATTCATACTTAATTTTTCGCTTAATTCCGTCTGCCGTTTTAAATACCTTCACTTTCAATACCTCTTTGACTAGTGAGACATCAATTTATGAATGGTTATTTCGATTTTTATTCGTGAATTTCACTCGTATAATATAATGTACTTATATCTTTGGGTAATCAAACTTCTTAAAATTACACAACGCTATTAATGCAATTTATACGTATATTAATTTGTAGATAACTATGTAATATATAATATGTATTAAGACTTTTTTTAAATATAAATACTTACTCGCATTGGTATAGCATAAATCGAATGAGTAGAAAAAATAAAAATAATTCCCTCCACTCGACATTGTAGTAAAATGTTCATTATTCATTATTTAACAAATCAACAATAATGTACGAATGACTAAGTATACCAAAATATATACCATTACTCGAGCTATGCTATCTATTAGTTTTTAATTATTATACCAGTAAAACTATAACGCAAAAATATCTAATACGAAAGTAATTTTTTTAAAACGATGGAAAACGTACATACATTTATACGGACGGTGTTCGTAGTACAGATAAGTTAAACGGAAACGACGTTTTAAAATACCGTTTATACAAATGATTGGTATACGAACGATTCTAACGTGTGGAAATCGTTCGTACGCCGTTCAGAATAGGGCTCTTGGTACATAATATGACGTTACGATCAGCGCACAAACACGAATTGAATAGTACTTTTAGATCGGAAAACTTTATTGTACATATAAGAAGATTATTTGTTTTGTTCAACTTAAATTGAATATATAATTCGTATCGTAAAAGCTATTTTCATCAAACTAAAAATATTATGAAATTATTTAAAAAAAACAAATAAAAACAGTTTGTTCAAGAATATATGCAACTATTAACGATTGTGATATTATTAAAAACGACTCAACTCGGATTTTTTAATTAAAAATAAATCTTATCGTTTGTTAAGCCTAAGTACAGGCTGGATTAAGACATCGAAGTCAACGTGAACTCGTCACACTCGTCAACGTCCCAGCGTTGTCAACAACAGTTCTGTCCATGATTTGTAGTTATTACGCATCCGCGCAATAGAAGTTAACGGTTTTCGGATCACAGGTATTAAACGTGCACGGGCGTAGTCGTGGTGTAGGTGCACAATACTGCACGATCCGCCTAGGACAATAATAGTTAATGTGCAGCAATCGTCGTGTGTTGTACATCATATTGTTTCCAACATCGATTTTTTACTCGGAAAACGGTCCGTTTACGAGGACGGAAGGCTACGCGCGTAAACGTCGATAATTTTTTTTTTTTTTAAGACGTGCGCGACCTTGCCCGAGCCACGGGCGCACGTTCGAGATGATGAAGGCGAAAACGTTTGACTATTAAAATGAAAGAAAAAAAAAACAAATAATGACACCATAAAAAAAATCCAAGATGGTAAACATAATACGTAACACAAACACACTAACTATGTACGACGTGGAGGCGAAATACGCTAATGTGTGTGTGTGTGTGTGTGTGTGTGTGTAGCGCACGGACATTAATAAATATGTTTATTTTGTCTTCGTTTTGTTCTTCGACTGGTCCAAATGATATTACATACCGTACGTGTATTGCACTGTGTTTGCTCAAAACTCAATGCTCTCTATAAATACACGCATTCGACAGCTTTGATGATGATGATGATGATGATGATGATGATGCATGCCCTTGACTCTGACATGGCAATTATCGAAATATCGTGTAAACGCTAATGGATAGTGCGAGTTTTTCTCACTATTCCCTCTGCCCGGCTGCGTTCTATTCGTGTGTGTACACAACGACGCTCGTACTCGCGTGTATAATTGTCTATTTAAAGTTGTGTACGCGCAGAGAGTTGTACACCGACAGCGATGGTACCACTCGTGGTTGTTCCTAGGTTTCGCCCAAGAGCGATTTCGTTTTTTATTTTTATCTCTCTCTCTTCGCGATTAAAGATACCAGATGCAATCCGAAGTTATGTAATGATAATTATTAATAACTTAGATTAAAGTTTTTCACGTCGAAAGCATTCACTTGATAAATGAACAATACATACGGTATTTGTTCATAATAAAGATTTTATTTAGTAAGTTACATAAATCCAGTTTATCGGCACAATGTTTTCTTAATCTTAACCGGCGGTAACGCCTGACATGTTGCATTGCAAACGTTACGCAAAAGTTTCCGAAGTTCCTGCGGTTTCGCCTTGTTGGTGGCGGACAGCGCGATTCGACGTCGTTTTGGAAAACTAATCTTTTTTTTTTCCGGTCGCGTATTTTAAACGACCGATCCTTTGGATTGTTTCGATTTTGATTATTTGCATTACACAACGTTTTTGCCACCGTAATCGTTCCTTTCCGTCGGATGTTCATTTTGGATTTAGTATTCGAATCCCAAACATGAACTTTGTGAAACACGTCGACACACATAATACAGCGTTTAAAACGAGAATAGTAGTACATTTTGCAGTCAGTCATTGCTGGTCAATTACACTCGAATGGTTGTAGACCCACGATCGTTCACGACGCGATCGTGATGGAATTGTGTACGAAAATTGTAAACGCTTCGTGCCGACACGGAAGTTTACACCAGAATCGTTCGTGGCTCGTGCACGATAACTGTACCGATGCATTGTAATCCATAGTCGAAAAAGCCACGCGCGTCGTCTCCATGCGTGTACGATAGAAACGTATACAATTCGGAACGTTTTCCGTTTTCTTTCCCGTTTAAACACTTTACGGCCGTCGGTAGGTACTACGTACACACATTACGCGTACACATTATTCGCGTTTATGCGGTAAAAACCGGTCGTCCCGGGCAATTTGTGCACAGATGCTTCCACCTTGAATGACGCTCGCAATCCGATTAATCATTTCGCGCGATTTGAACAGTAGATAAATAGACAATAATATAATATCGTACGATTGTACATAAGGCGAACCGGAGGTCGGACGGCTTTCACAAAAACAAAACGAGCAGAACAAACAGCAAACGCACGCACAATACACGTGTTGTACAGGTATACGTGTAGTATATTTATAGGATATCGTGCGCCGGACAAGTGCGTAACGTATGTGTAATAATATACAGATCTCATACCGTCTCGAACTGGTCATCTCGTCTCATCCGATCGTTGTTCCGTCTCCGAAAACAGTAACCTCGGGGATAGACAATTATTTATTCGCTCGAGTCGTATGCGCACGACTGACAATCGAACGATACCGACGTTGTACTCAGATCGATACGATTCCTCTCTTAACCGCTGTCCGACGTTCTCCATCCGGATCCATGTACTAATATTGCACGCGCGTAGCATATCTTAACGTACAAAGTACGCGGCGCTTGTGGCCCCCTGTGATAATTGAACGCTACCCAGTGGTGGTCGATCGTGACGTAGTGACAGGAGTTGATTTTCCTTGTATGTTACTCTGCAGAAGAGATCATCACGTCCATGAACTTCGGTGGTAGACAATTTTATTCAAGTGCCATGTAGTGAAAATTACTTAAACAGGTTAAGCGCCAATACAACAAATTCAGTGTTGAATACAGTGCCACGTAAGGTTTATTGACCCTTCGATGTGACTTGTAAATAGTGCCACGTAGGGTTTTGAAGCCCGTCATGCAGCACTTGTTTTATTATGGGATTCAAATAGAGCGTGGCCCGTAGGACACGTTTGTAAAATGGTTCAATGAAATACCATGGTCATTTAATAATATAACCAAAAGTATAAATAGAAAGTTCCAACACCAGCATCACCGCTCGGTGAGTAACTTTAGTAAACGATTATCTTAGAGCGGACTACCAAATATGAACGTAGGTACGAATAGTATACCAGTATTAATATAATAATGATCTTTCGTTACACATAATAGGTATACGATATACGTATAGGTACATATTGAATTTGTTTTCAAATATTTTATTGACTGCTGAAAAGATTATAGATTGAGGTGCATGCTGTAGTTAGGTTATCTATAGTTGTACGCATTCGTTTGATCGGTACGCTCTTTAAAGTGCACGGGTTGTATCGTGAAATTTCTGTTTGAAAATGTTCGAAAGTAAAATTAACAAATTTAAAAAAAAAAAATTTTATTTTTTTTTGTTTAATTTATAAAAAAAATTGTAACGGGTCGCGAGTCAGGCACAACTGCTCTAATAAGCTAATGTACCGGTGAAGATAGAAAAAAGAAGTAAAAAAGGCACGTATTACAACTTGTATCAACGTTTACATTTGAAAACGAATTTTATGTTTCCGAGCGTTCCAATCATATTGTAATGAATAATTATAATAATAACTTTATTGGTAAAATTACAAAGTGAAATGGCGAATGTATCTCCCAAGCTGTAAACTGTGCAAAACAAACTATAACGGTGAAATAAGTCGAATAGAACGATTAAAAATTCTTTAGACTGCAATCACGTGTACTCTGTAACACGTTCAGTATTAATTGAAATTGGGCTTGTAACAGTTGAGTTGGTAAAATTTGATCTCGAACGATTTACGATTAATTAAAAAGGTAATATTTTAAGTCTTATAATATAACACTAGTGATATAATGTAATCTAATTTTGGCGAAAAATATGTATAATATTATACATAAATTATAATTCGACGGTCATTACGACATACAGGCATAACCTTTAAGTATGTGTGGACGATTAGTGATTTCTTACACGATTTATACTCCGAACAAGGTGAAAACTAGTTCAATTTCGTACACCGAAAACGTATATCAAAAAAACGTTGCGTAACGTATACACTTAATAATACGCGTGTACTTCATGTTCACACGAAACGCGTTTATCAAAAAATATATTACAGATGCTAGAAAATGTACATGCCTCCTCTTCGTCGCTTCCATTAGTTGTCATCCCCTCCCCCCCTCATTTCTGGATATTGGCTGAGTCAAGCTGAGTCTTCATCGCGAAACGTTTTGTTTTACATTTCGCTTTTTTCCGTCCGTATACGGATTCGTTTTCGCTGCGGCAAAGCAACCGATACGAACATAATGTTCGTGTAAAATGCACGCAAGTGTATGCGCGCGCTGCAATAACGAGTTAATTAAGAGGTATTAGTACACGAAACAATATTAATAACACGGTTCAGTCAACGCGTTTTACGTGATTTTATATGCGCAATACGTGTTATTAAAAGGATATGGAAATCCGCGACTGCGTATTTATATTACATGTATACAAGTAGGCGTACGAACCTACTCCAAATAAATTTCTTTTCGTTAAAATACATTAACCTTGTTCGGATTTTCTCAAGCCTAACTGCAACAACCGTGTTTCCCCCGCATAATATTATACGTGTACACAATACACGTTTGCAAACGATATTGCGCATAGAACATCATCCAAGTGTGACAAAATAGTATCGCAACGGACGTGTTCGTTTAACTCGTACACAGCGTTATAATTATGTCTGTACACGGTAAAATATCGCAGAGTACAACGCGGTGTAGATTCAGTAAATGCGTACTTGAACACTGATTTTTTGGGAGAAAAAATATTATAAATCCATGTGCACATATGTAAAGTGAAACAAGCGAAATGTTATTTAACCGTTCGATTGGATACGATTTTCGATTTTCTTACGTTTCTGTCTACATCGCGGATGAAACATGTTCATGATATAATCAATGTTATCAATGTTCAACGTTCGATTGATTGTTCGTCGGTCGACGACACAAAATATTTTCAAAGTAGATTTGAGTCCACTGTGATGACCAGCGAGTTTTAAAATTTAAAAAAACCCGACAATAACTCAACTTATCTCGAGTGAATAATACGAGAACGTATGTGAAAGTCGAACAAAAATAAATAAATTATAAATATGCCTTTTAGTAAAATTTTGAAGGTCGTATTTTTTTTCAGAGCCCCACGTCTTCGTTATAAATTCACAATACATATTACATTCACTAAGAGCCGTGGAAAAGTAAACATTTGAACGTTGTGCAGGAAATCATCACAATGTAACATTTCGCAAAACGATTCAACAAGAATCACACTCTGTATAAACACACGTACAATTATTGTGACGCGTTGTAAGATTTATTTCGTCTTATAAGCTTAAGGTTAGAGACATAAACGATTTACATTTACGCTGAGACGATAATTCATTGTAAACAAAAATGTACGTTTTAGGAAAACTGGTATATACGTGTATATTATATACTATAACGTACGAGTTTCGGTTTATACGAGTATATATATATTAGAACAATGTTGTTCGTTTGATTCGCGTTCGTCGAACGTGTAAGTTTAAAAATATTTCATGAGTGGAATAAATATCGCAGCTTAATTCTAAATCATGGTAAATGTTTAATTGTCCGTTTAGAGACGAATTACGAATTTCAAACGTGCCTTCCTCTATGGATCGCAAAATTATACTGAAAAGTCATTTTAAATTCGTCGTGAGATCTATATCGATCGATATCGATTTTCCCACATTTTCGATTTGAATATGTTTGAGTTCGAAAACTCACCGAAAAAAAAATAATAATAACCAATGTTAATGTTATATTTATGGTAGACTTTCGGTGAAACATAATGCGAATGAATCCGATCCCGAATAACCTTCACGATCATCATTAAATCGACCGACACGACGTAAGTAGAAAAAGTTGACGTGCAGCTGAAACAACAGCATTCGATGCCCTACGTAAAGACATTTTTAACTTTTGAAGTTATTCAATAATTTAAAAAGATATTTGTATCCAGAAATAATGAACCATTGCAGTCAGGAGTGAACGTGATTCGAAAACTATTGAATTTGACTTGTCTCGTTTTAGATGAATTAGAACGCGCGGTAAATATTTACATCGGTACAACGGATAGAAGGAGGCATTTTGTAATTTTTATACCTTTCGTTTGAGTTCTTCCGTCTCGTTTCGTTCGATTCGAGCACACGTTTTTGCTATTTTAACGAGAGTAGGTGAGTAGACGTTTAATTTTATCCGCTAAAATCGCGTTAACCGGACGATATTAACGTAAATCAAAGTATACGGTTTAAAAACGATTGTGCGTGACAATAATGGGAAAAAATAATGAATTGTTCGTTTCCCGCATTCGGATCATCGACGGAGCGACGGTTTCACGCGCATTGGTGCACAACTAAAAACGCTGCTAAGTTACGTGCGCGTCGCACGATCAATCGAAACCGGAGTGATTCTGTCGTGTGCAGCTCACCCACAGGCTTGCGCAGACCTGTTTTCAGGGGATGCCCATAAAAATTTTGGGCACTATCTCAACAAAACCAAAACGCGTAGGCATGTTTGATATATTATAATGTACAAATAATTAAATAAAAACAAATTTGGAACGGTTTGTTTAATATTTCGGTGTATTAGTCCTGATGAGTGTTTTCCTAGGATCTTGATATTTTGCTCGGAAAGCTTCAATTATTTATAATTTGTTCTTTCGTCGTCAATGTAGCTGCTATATTATCGTGAGAAGTTTTCGCACGAATATTTAGAACATTTAGTTTTATATTTTATCGAATATTTCATAGTAAATTATATTTAATTTGAGCAACAACAGTTAAAGTACGCGTCCCTTACTATTACACTTACATTTTAGAGTCTCATTTACAACATTTCGGAGTATACCTGAACACACCCAACATCCCCCGTGCGTACGGCTATGAGTTCACCTATATAATAATATTCGTTTGCGTTCGGTTTATTGTTTGTGGTCGTTTTAAAACGACACTCGCACAGCAGTGCAACTTTATAATATAGTGCCCGGTCGTTTTGACTTAAATGTACTGAAAACAGTATTACACTTGATAAAATGTAAATTTTATTGACCACTCGACGATATTTAGTACTAAAACTAATCAAATTCAGCTATATATCTACATACGTATGAGTATAAAATGTCGTAAAAATCGGACCAAACCCAAGCCCACCCAACCCGTTTAATACATCAGTACATTTAGAAATGTCAGCCATTACGATAAAATTAGACGTATATAAAAATACTCTAATCCCCGTATACATATATGAGAATACGTTGTTTTTATTAAAAATAAGTAAATGGCATAACATTTACATAAACATCGTATTACATTATCGTTAAGAAATTAAAACTTTTTTTTTTTTTAGTTTTATAGTTTATATACGCAATTAAATTTATGTGTACCTATTATAACTTTTCGTCGTAAAAAACAAAAACATTTATTAATGGGAATTTGAGATTAAAGCAGAGAATATAAAAACCATTTAGTACTTGTAATACATAGTATACGTGCTCTAATAAAAAAGGATAATTAGTTTTAAATGTATAAGTTATAGATTACGAAGAATGTATAGTATATATAATATAATATATATATATATAAAGCTATTACGGTTTTATAATTGTGTTTTAATTTATTTCCCAAACTAAATAAATCCACAGAACAAAAGTTTCGAGATAATGTTTACGAGTGCAGTATCTCCTTAGATTAGAATATGGCCGCAAACAGGATTTCGTTTGAAATAAAAAAAAAAAGAAAAAGAGCTAAAATAATTATTCTACTTATTTTATTAATTTTTAAATTCATATACTACTCCTTGTTGCTCTTATGATCAACGATTTGGAATTCATAGATCCACCGTCGGCCAGGTTAGTATGCTGGTTACTATGATAATTTATAGAAGTATAGAACTTTCTCACTATAGACTTTTCAATATCAACGAAAAAACTCATACAACTCATTACAACGGTAATTATAATTACCGTTGTAATGAGTTGTATACTGTTTCATCAACCGTCTATCGTCTAGTACAGGGGTCGGCAACTAGCGGACCGCGGGAAGCAACACTCTGGACCCTGTCAACTTTTATTTTCATACTTCTAACATTGCAATTTTTAATATAAATTAATTGTAATAACCAAATAATTATTTTTATTTTTATACTATTATTTTTGAAATATAAAGATTTAAAAAAGATTTTTTTCACTGGACCTCATTGATTTATTATTTTAAGCTTTAGGAATCCAATTTGATTACTTGCCGACCCCTGTTCTAGTATTTCACGGTTAATATTATTGCATTATTATTTCATTCGGTTAAGTTACATGTTACACATTACAAACATTTCGGCAGTCTGAATACTCAAGCAAACGCTATAGAGAATACCACGACAATCTTGTAAGAATACGATGTGAGAAACCATTACAAATATCCCGCTTGCCTTTCAATTACAGTGGGCTTCGCTTAATATGAACATCCACGTATTATGGGTAAAACGGTCTGTTTTGATTTGATCCCAAATCCAATGTATACTAACAAGGTTAAAAAATTCCGCATAATATCGGCACTGGGTTCGACGGTAAACATGGCCAATATTTATTTAATCATAAACACATATGTATTTAAAAATAACTGATATGATCGAATATTGCTGTTTCTATGAGATTATGGTAATCGAAAGTAATAAAAAATATGGGCGAAGCACGTTTGGGTACACAAACACATAGCACGTTTGGGTACATACACTAATATTATGGCCAATAGGTTATCACGAAAAAAAAGATTAACTATCTTTATAAGATATGGTTTAAGAGTAAATGTTCAGTTCCGATTTGGATTTTCAATCGGCAAGATTATTTTATTCTTTGTAATTATCACGAAAAAAAAGATTAACTATCTTTATAAGATATTATGGTTTATGAGTAAATGTTTCAACGTTTCAATGTTCAGTTCCGATTTGGATTTTCAAACGGCAAGATTATTTTATTCTTTGTAATTATGGACGTGAACATTTCCGATGTTTTTGAAACCCGACGTGGGAAAAAGTGTGTTGCGATTAACAGTTATAAATTTAGTGAGTTTAGAGAAAACAATGATACAACTAAAGTTTTTCGTTGCACGAATCGTAAATGCACTGTCACTGCTAAATTAATATCCAATTTAAAAACGGTAATTTCAATAAATGGTGAACATAGACATGATGAATTAGTTGAAGAAACCATCACTAAACAAACAGTGATGTCAGTTTTAAAGCGCAAAGCAACTACTGATCTTAACGTGAAGCCAAATAAACTTATACGACAAGAACTACGCAATTGCCCCAAATCAGAGAATCTAAGTCATTCTGACGTCAGGTTATTCAGGAAAAGTATGTACGAAGCTAGACGAAAAATATTTCCTAAAATACCAAAATCTTTATTCGAAGCAAAAGCTATGATTTTTAAAAATAAAAAAGATTTCGTTTCAAATAATGAACCATTTTGTTTCATGGATTCGGAAAGTAGTGTACCTATTTTTACAAATGCTACTAATATGTCTCTTTTAAATAGTTCAAAGCATGTTTTTGCTGATGGAACTTTTTCGTATGCACCAAAATATTTTTTTCAAATGTATACAATACATGTATATTTTAATGGATTTTATGTGCCAATTATATTTGTTTTTATGGACTCCAAAACACAAAAATCGTATACTAGCGTTTGGTTGAAAATAAAAGAGTTATATTTTAAATTTCACGGACAACAATTGCAATTGAAAATGATACATTTAGACTTTGAAAAAGCTGCTCACAACGCAGTATTGGAAGTTTTCGAAAATTGTCAAGTGGTAGGTTGTCGTTTTCACTTAAGTCAAGCCTGGTTTCGTCGTATTAAAAATGACAAAGAATTAAATAAACACTATGCAGGAAAAACAGTTATATACCAGTGGCTTCAAAGTTTTTTCGGTCTAAGTTATTTACCTTCTAATGAAGTAAATGATGGTTTTATATCTCTCATGGCCAATGCACCACCCAATGTTGAACATTTTACGGATTATATTGTAGGCACGTTTATTGATGAAAATAGTTTATTCCCACCTCATTTTTGGGCAGGTGAGCCATCTATGGATCCTAGGACAACAAACGGACCTGAAGCTTTTCATAGAGATTTTAACAGTCAATTTTATACTTGCCATCCTAACTGTTTTGCAATAATAAATATTTTATTAGAAATTCAAGAAGAATCGTACTTAAAAATAGGTAGCATTAAACGAAATGTACAAAACAAAAAAAGAAAAGAAGACATGGATAATATTACATATGTATTAAACAAATTTGAGGAATACAAAGTCGATAAAGATGTTGCAAAATATTTATCCCTAATTGGTCCAATATTATAAAAATGGTAAAAACATTATATAATTATAAAATATATAATAATAATATAATAATATATAATATACAAAGACTTAATAAATAAATAATAATGGTATAATAATATATAATATAACAAATAATAATTTAAAAATTATGACAAGTAATTAAACATTATACTAAAATATTTTTGGGAGACTAAATAGAGCCAACCTCCTCGTGGTGTCTCCTGGATAACGCTAATAGGCTCTAAAAATTTAAAATTAATGATTAAATATTAAAGTATTATTTTTCTAGGTGTTTCTAAATGTTATATTAATACCTATGTCCTATGTACCCAAACGTGTTATTTTTTTAGAGATATGGTGTACCCAAACGGTGTATTCATTTGTACCCAAACGTGTTGCGTTTAGGGTCTACTGTACCCAAACGTGTTACGGCCAAAAATATAAACATTTAAACTTTAATGGGATTTTGTTGTTTAGATAGAAGATAAATGATATATATAAAGCGATAGACGCACATGTTCTGTAACTCGATAATAATCATTTCAGTTTCAGCATGAAATCCAACGTTACACTAAAACACCTCAAAATGATCTCTTACTAAAAGAAAAAAATCACAATTTTAGACCAAGTGAAGTCGCTTCCTCCAGGCACTTAACAACCTTCAAATTTCAAAACAAAACTTCAATTCAAATCAATCAAACTGGCAATCAAAAACGTATTCGCGCTAAACAGCTTAAACAACAAACAAATGTTTTGTACACCTTCCACATCCAATTAGTAATTTTATTTAGTGTTATTTATGTTGTAATTTTTATTTTTTAATTTTATATTTTATAATTAGGTATACACAATCCATACAATGTAGCACAATAAGCATAATATTATTAAATAACAACATGATTTTTTTTTAATTAAGAAATCACCTATTGACAATCACTTGACAATGTAGTAATTTTTTTTTTCGATTGTGTGAACTTGTTCTAAATAAAAACCTTTTTTTTTTAATATTAAAAATATTTGTATTTTGAACTAACTTCGGTTACAGTCCCAACGTGCTCACATTAAGCGGAATGCACAGTTTATAAATACAGTAGAATCTGTTTGAGACGCTCTCGCTTTCGATTTCCCGTCCAATACATTCATTTTTACAACGTGTAATCAATTCTGAATGTTACGCTCTATGTTCCCGAATAAGACGCTCGCCTTGTCAATGATGTCAACATAAACTGACAAACATAAATCTATGATTGTTTGGAATAGATAATATAAGTGTAATAATTCAAAACGCAAAGCAAAAAATATAACATGTATATAACATGGCTGTATTATATAGTATAAAAAAAAAAAAGAAAAACGTTTTTTAGTTCCTGCGTAATACGATTTCCCGCTTAAGACGCTTTTTTTTACCGGTCCCTTGGAGAGGAACACTCGCGGAACTGTCGCGAGTATATCTCATCGTCTTTTTGTGCTACGATATTGTTGCGGATTTAATCGAAACGGTCTCGATATCGAACGGAAGCTCACGATGACTGTACACGTGACTGATTAATCAACGAAATCTGCAACATTGAGTAACGCAAAAATGTGTAAACGAACGATACATTGTATTGGTCGTAATAATGGTGTATCTGTGCGGTTCGATTGAAAACCGAAAAATTGTAAAAGTGCCAGGTAAAAAGTTAAATGGTGCGCACCTAAAACCGTCCGGTGTCCGTTTATTTTTTATCTAAACGCAATCTGTGAACCGTACCGACCTACGTTGCCTAATCGACCCGATTTGATGGTAAATAAAAACGTTAAACAGAACGATTTCAAAACCAAATGATGCGGACGTGGGCTATGAAAAAAAAAAATAATAAAAAAAAAAAAATAGAAAGAAAAAGTTTACAAAATTAGTCTCGTCGTCGGAGACTTCGTTAGACGTGTCGATTAATATCCGCCAAGTCAAAAATTCATTCGCGTTTCATTCCCTACCACTCCTCCCCCACGACTCTCACATACGCGCGTCGGTTATGGGTTACAACTGTTATTATTACGTTTACAACAATTATCGGTACACAAACGACGACGACGACATTGTATTGTCAGAAAGCTTGTTGGCGCGTAGGAAGACTGAAAAAATAAAAAAAAAATAATAATAATAATAGTGTACCGGTAATTATGCAGAGGAGCCGAAAAGTCGATGTGGAATATTGGATAACGACAAGAAACGTGGTGACGGCGGCGGTGGCGGCCGTGGGACTGAACGACGATGACATGCGGTGTGAAGTCCGTAAAACCAGTTCGGTATTTATGATAATCATCGTTAGGTGTACACTGTTATTAAAAAATTAGGGCTCGATCTAGACTTCACCTGTAATAATAATATGAATTATTACAATAGCTGTGAACAATGGACGGCGATCGTTTTTTAGAACGGTATCGTCGCGTTGTACAACGGTGATCGCCAACAAATATTAATCTATTAATTATATGTTTTTTTTTTTTTTTACAAAATGAATACGTAACATCACGTCTCAATGGATATTCTACGTCTATGAATGTAATCCACTAATATGTTTTTTTTTTTTTTTAACTTTGATCCGTAAGAGTTTGACGAATCTGTATTTTATGCCGAAATTCTCGAGTGCAGTATTCATGTTCGAACGTAATGCATACGACAGTAAAATGAATAATAAAACTTCAGCGCAACGCGCAAGCGAATAAACTCGAACCGCCTAGGTTCATCACCGTTTTATTCGACGTTTTTCACGTTCTGGAAAAAAAAAATTTTGCTATATTTGAATTACATTATGAATTACACTATGAATTATTCATACCACGAGCGCACGGAATACCGTTTCGGGGACTGTCGACCACGGGACTGCGTGCGTTATTCTCAGCTCGTCGGTACTAAAACACGCAATCTTCCGAACGAGTCCTTATTGCTCCGCGAGGCCGCTGTCGAATCGTGCGTTCGGTAGCTTGAATTGGCCTCGGACGTACTAACGATTTCGCTTGTTATATAATCTCAACGATCTCGATTTGCGATCGATGATAACGACGACAAACGTTAAGGAGCGTCTCCGAAAGCCGAACTGGAATTCCCGATTTGACTGTAATGAAAACTAAACGAGTGATTTCAATACGAAAAACACCAACGACAACACGATACCGGTATATATTTTTGTTTTACCGCATCCCTTTGGTACATATCTCCACTTGAGTATAATCGTTTTCTTGATATACGATTCCTTAACAATAACAGTGTACCATATCAACTTTGGATTCAATTCAAACGTCAAAAAGTGTTCACCGCAATAAACGTAACTCGGTACAAAAATTTACCAATACAATTCTGTAAAATTGAAGGACACCCAAGACGAACAATTAACCTTTTGGCATGATTATATTTATACGTAAAAGTGTCTTTCCCGTTTAGGTTTTTCGATCTTACGATCTTGCAGCCATCGTACAACACCTCCGTCGTAGTTCCTATATGCACATTTTCCTTATGGGTTCACGAGGAGACAGTGTTCGTTCTCGACCGTCCCCGGAAACGCGTAACGGATTCGAACGACTGTTGGTCTGCGCGGCGTGAAATCCGATCGCGCCTTTGACCGCGGATCGTTTTGTTCGGGTAATCCGCCGCCGTACTCGAATGAGCCCTTCCGCTGCGGCGGTGGCGTTCCCTCAGACGATGGTCTTCGGTGAAACCGGAAACCTGCTGTTTCGCTGGTCATGTCGCACGATCCTCTCCGGTCGAAAAATCCGCAACCGCGTGACGACGTCGTCCCGCGAGTAAGTTACCGCTACGTTGGGTACGTGTACGGCTTTTTACGGATTTTCGTCGGGAGAGTAAACGGATTTGGAAGGAGCAAAAAAAATAAAAAAAAAAAGAATTAAAAACTAAAAAAAAAAAAATGCACACGAGACGGAAAAGTGTTATGAAACGTCGACGGCAGCCGAGGTCGGGCCGTCGCCGCACGTGTTCGCGGAGCATCGATTAATGTTTATAGCCCCACGTACATAAAAATGGAAGAAAGCGAAAATGTGTCGTCTCCGTCTCGATCGCTTTCGGAGGACGAGACGGCTTATAGATCCGCCGCCACCGCGTATTACCATTTTTATTGTTGTCATTTTCGGAAGTCGACCTGAATTCGCGCAAAAGTGGATCTATAAAACGCGCAGTGCGCACGCGGCATACGAATGCGCGCGAGGCGTGTACCCGTAATAAATGCAGAAGAGAGAGGAGCCACGTCTCGATCGCATTTATACGTGCGGTATGTAAGCTGCATATTCGTCTGTGGGTCGCGAAACCGTCGTCGTAACTGTCGGCGATCTCCTGCTAGTCGACGGATCGGTTTCCATTTTATTTATTTATTTTTTTTTATTCGTTTTCAGCCCGGATCACACCCTGTTATTGTACAACTGCATAACGTTTCGATGCAGGTGACCGCTACCAGGCTTATCCGTTCGCGGGGGATGATGGTTTAGCCAAGGGCTTCCGTCCGGAAAACGTGAGCTTGCGCAAACTTTTTCTCGCAAGCGATGCCACGGTATTTCTGAAATTACCAAGCCGGACGCGAAACATAACTGCTCGATATATTTAACTGTATATAATATTTAATTTGTATTTGATATTTAAAAAAAATTTCAACACTTACATGTTAAAATAGCTAGGTTTTATATGTTAAACAAAAATAAATTACTAAAGTTATAATCTCATCTGTCTCGAAAATATCCACTAAATTAAATGTTAACCCTTTATGTCATCTTGTCTTCTTGAGAGGAAACATTATGTCTCAGGATTAAGCTGTCCGATCGATTTGAGACCAACTTTAAATTTTTTTAAAATTTAAGTTTAATTCAAAATAGTTGGAAATTTTTTTTTTTCTAAAAATAAAAATGTTTAAGTTAAAATTAAGAACAAAAAAAAAATAAGAATTAAGATGAGTCATCTGTACGCACGTCTATTATCTAAATATATGTATAATATTGAAGTCAATCACTGTGAATGCGTAATATACCTGCTTGGGATTCGGTGAGGCTGAATGAAAGATTTTTTACTCTATCAAAATAATCAAAACCATCTGTACAAATAAGCCGTACGTTCAAAACAGTGTGTTGAATTTCAGCCGTCTCTACAAGGCGTATGTTGGACAAAAATTAAATACAATAGTGATTGATAGTCGGCTCGTTTAGGTATAACTACGACTAATTACCGGATACCCGTCAAACGTTTAGAAACTAAATTAGCGTAATGACCTAAGTATTTCTTCACTTTAAATGCTATCCAATCAATGTTATAAAAGATTCCACAACAAATACAAAAACCACAAAAATTCCTTTACCTCTGAAATATCTTCCTTGACAATTGTTGGAAATACTATCCGAAGGATACTAAGAAATCTGTCAATAGACAATATAAATTAAAAAATAAAAATGCTTAAAAATTGTAAAAAAAAAAAAAGCGAACAAACGTAAATTGCGCTCTACAAAGCGACAAAATAGTAAATTGAGCCCAACAAATCGAAGGTGTATATTTATATGTAGTAAATTATGTCCAACAAACATATTATTTTTATGAGAGACATTTAACATTACTAAGAGTGCACTTCAAGGAGGTAATTATCATTGTTCTTCAAAAAAAATGAATTTATTTTTAAATTAAATAATATGGGTTGGTATATTAAGGTGTTAAAAAAAAATATATATATATTGTGAGATTAATTTATAAAGAGTAAAATACGGATAAAAATTTACTTCGAGAATTTGGTTCAACATATTATTTTTATTCTACATTTGAGTAGATAAAACATAATATACTTACGAAAGACCTAGATATACCAGGTAAACTTTGACGAGCTATTGATCACATTTTAAATTCGAGTTAACAATATATATATATATATAATATATCGAGTGTTATGACAATTTCTAGGGGAATAATTCGAATTTTCAACTTTTTTTGAGTTATTGAGGTTTGAGTTATAACGACTCGACTGTATTACGAACGCAATGCACTATAACCGTTTTTACCTATTTTAAAATCTGAAAAATAATAGGCGCCATTTATAACACTATTTTTACTACCTGCTCAGTGTGCAAAATCGCGCGTAAAAAAAAAAAAAAAGAGAAATTTTATACATATTTCAGAATTGCTACGAAAGAGTGACTTCCTCCATCACGTTTATCATATCATGGTATAATGTTTTATTGTCTCTTGTAAGTATTGAAAAGTTGCACTTGTAGGCGTGAATATATAATGAAAAATATTGCTGTGTGTAAGTCTTGGCCTGGTCACAAAAATTGAAAAGAAAAATGATGTTCGCAAAACCAACGGTCGCATATCCGATTCGTAAAATATTTCACACGTAACAAGGAACTATAGTATCATAATCACAGGCGTGCCCACAGGGTGTGCTAGGTGTGCCGTGGCACACCCTGTGGCCCTCGGTTTTTTTTACGTCTTTTATTCGTCCGAGGACTTTGATTAAATTTTAAGCTATAAATAGTAAAAAATTGGATAAAATAAATTAGGATCTCCATTGAAAATGGTAAAATTCTAACCCATTAGTTAACCCAATTTAATCATTTTTTTTTTTTTTTTTTTTGGGAGAGGATTAGGTGAGATTCGGTAAGGCTCATGTAAAGGAAAGCGGCCAAATTTTCTTCATGGCTCACATCGTAGAAAATTCCTGCGCACCTACGATCACAATCCTACCGGTTAGATTAGACGTACTAATGTAATACTGGAATTTGCGCCATTCATATTTTACATTTTATTATTCAACCGTTCACATAGTAAAAGAACTTTTTCCAATCCGTACGGCACCCGGTCCCTACATTACGTTTTTCTTGTCGCGTTCAAGACACTGTCGGACACGCCGATAACGCAACAGATCATAATGTTATTCGGATCCGACGGGCATAGGACGACCACGCGAAAATATTACTGCCGTGCACCGCGCGCTTTCCACGATTCTCCGTCCGCAAAGTCCGCGCTTCGGTTTTGTAATTTTTTTCGATAACGAAACGTGTTAGAACAATAGCAATGGC
Organism: Sipha flava; assembly: GCF_003268045.1. Lineage (NCBI taxonomy): Eukaryota > Metazoa > Arthropoda > Insecta > Hemiptera > Aphididae > Sipha > Sipha flava. Next base: position 120,882 of record NW_020273517.1, read on the forward strand.
AACGGTAAAATCGTTGTTATCGTTCCGTTTTCCCGGTATTCGCCAGCCGACTTATAGCGATAAAAACGAAAACATTCTAATGTTCTTCGGAAATCTAGACTTCGGCCCGTGCAAATACAACGAACAGCGTATTTTAATGAGCCGCTCCGGCCGGTGGCGATCGCGGTAACGACGGCGCGCGGATGTCACACGCGTGTAAAACGATCGGTTTGTACATTATTTGGCGGTAATCGCGAGGTGTTTTTTCTCTCGTTTTTTACCTAGGTGCAGTCGAAATCCCGTATCGCGCGACATTAACTACTTCGGCTTAAAAAAAAAAAAAAAAAAAACCTATACGCATTATGTGGAACCACGCACGCGTATCGTACAATATTATGTCACCAGCACACCGTCCGCAATGCCGCCACGGTCCGCTCGTTACGTTCGCCGTAGACGACGAGCAACGAAAATATTTTCTGGACTATTCAAAACGGTTATGTCGTGACGATAAACCTATTTCGACGGGTCTTGGCCGAAAAGCAAACTCGATCGCATAAAAAACGGTTTTCGAAACGCAAACAGTACATGGTGTACAAAAAATTAACTTGTTGCTCGCAGACGACGGTGTACAGCGACTAAAGATGGCACGGAAATTATTGTCGTGAACCCATTTTCAATAGTGTCTGAAATACGTGGATTGCTCTCCCCGGCCCGCTCCGTCCGACAAGCCAAACCATTACGTGTTACGATCGAACCTGTCGGACGTCAGTTTCACTGAAACGGCGACCCCGTCGTCGAAATTACTAAAACAATGTTTCCATCGAAATAACTATTTATAGGTTTTATATTTTGTGGTGTCCTTAAATTTATAATAATAAATATAGAAACAACAAATTTTCAAAAAAAAAAATTAAAAATATTTCTATTCATTTTCAAATAGTAGTTAATTACAATCACGGGCGGGTTTAAGATAGTGGCTAAGGGGGTATTAGCCCTCCCCCCTTGGGACTAAGCTATCTATTTTACAAACTAATGTATTATTATACGAGTATATTAATAATTATAATAAAATATCATCAGTGGTCAATGATGAATATGGTACCTATTTCATATATTTTTTTTTAAATAAATAGCTAACTTTTGTTGTTAATTATATGTATTTACCTATATTTTAAAATGGTTTCGGATTAAAATCGATACCAATAATGTAACTATTTAAACTTTGTCATTATTGAGAAAAAAATTACTTACTTATGAGGGACTCAAAAACATATTCTGTAATTTAAAATTTTATATAGATTTAAAAAACCAACTAACTAAATTCTTAAACCTCCATTAGCCCCTCCCTTGGTTAGTGATTGAGCCCGCCCCTGTTTACAAGTAGCTGTTTTTTTTTTTTTTTAAGGAGACGCAGTCTCAACGTCTCCACAGACGAGCCGCTCCTGGCTACCACGACCTTCAAGTCTGTCGATTTCGAACTTTGCCCGATATTACACTCGTCACACCGCAATGCTCGCCGTCCGGTAAGTGCGCGACATCCTCTCGTATCCTTCGTGATAATGATAAACGATTCCGTTTGAAATCGATATCGATTCACGTCCGATCATCGTACGATATTCTACGGGCGCTTAAGTACGAGATGTTAGAACATTACGCGGTTTGTATTCTTCCAAACGATATCGCTATCAGTTCGTTTCATACGAGTTTTGAAATAGTTTTTTTTTCGGTTTTCCGTTTCGACAGTGGGTGCGGAGGTTAGGTTACTCAACTTCCGATTCAAAATAAAGAAGCGATCGACTTCATTTTGACCACCAGGTCGAGAAACGTTTCTGTACGCAATAACAATGGCACCGGGTTTAGAACACTCACCGTATCTGTTCTCCGATCTTGATGTTCGCAGTACTCGGATACTTTTGCAAAGACTTGTGTGTTGAAGAGCAACGTAAATTAACGGAAATACTATATAGCGGGAAAACATTACTGTTCGACTCGTCGAAATCTAAACGCAGTTTTTCGTATTGATTGTTTTTGATCGTATAATTATACTGATTATTCGGTCGGACAGCGTTTATATTATGTGCTTACTACGTTACGCGGTAATCTGAACGAAAAAAAAAATTAGTATAATTATATTATTATCATAGCGTGTTTTACAAGGCGTTTATACGTGGCATGCCTGCTGTATACCAATAATTACAAAGTAAAAAACTAGCGGCAACTGTTAGACGCATACGTGTTTCACAAAACGTTTACACAATTCACACGAGACGTTGCAATGACGACGATACGGATGGTCTAAATATACATAGAACACGATAAATACAGTGACCAACATTAAAAACGTGACATTTTTCAAATGAAGTCTATGGTGACCAAAGTAAATCGATAAAATATATCGTCATGTTTATACGAATGGGATATGTACCCGGATCCAATACACTAATATGTAAGTAGTATAAAAAAACTTAACATTAAAGTCCACTAAACTCATAACTGGTTCAACGTGAAAATATTCTGCGTAATATATACTACTGAAGTTATATTTGTGCACAACTTGTATAAATCTAAAAGCAATAAATAAATCATCATATTCGAATAAACGATCGGAGCGAATATTATTATTATTATTATTATTATTATTATTATATTCGTTTATTTTATACATCAATAAAAAAATTCTTATCTTATCTAATTGCAACCCGAATGTATATCATCTACGGCTTCCCACGGAACTTGATTCGACTGCCATTATTGTATTCGAATATTATATGCGATGTAACGGAAACGCAGTGAACGGTGGTTTGATTCATAAATAAAAAAAATAATTTTTTATGAGCCCTAATGATTTTTATGATTGTTTATCGTTTTGACTGATCGTTTCCACCAAAACAAATAAAATACAATTTAATTTCAAATAAAAAGTTTAAAAAAAAATTATCTAAGTAGGCCTCATTAAACTCCAAAAATAAGTTTCTATATCTAACTAGATGTCTGAAATTTATTTTACCGAGTTACTAAAAACATTCACTTATTTATGTATAAAATCGTATTATTAATAATAATAATAATAATAATACATTTTAGGTATAAAATGCATTTTTCTTCGCATTTTCATAATTATTGTTAATAGTCTAATAAACTGAAATAAGAAAAATAATTTTTAATGTTTAATTCAAACGATGCGGCTACCGATTTGGAAATATTCTTATTTTTATAAATTTTTGTTAAGATTATATAATAATGAATAAACACTTATTTTGTAATTTTGTAAATATGTATACATTTATTTCTTGAAATCTGCTATGTTTTACACATCAGAATATATTACGGGCACATGAAATACTAAGAACATAATGACTATCATTTTTAAAACGCATAATTCATTTCATTGTTTAATTGCAAAACCCAATACGTTCACCTAATTCACCGTCGAGTTGAACCTTTGGAAATTGTTCAAATACCCTAATCAAACACATTGTTGAAAACGTTACACATAATGATTTAATCAGTAACATTTGGAGTAGCAGCATAATAATCACACAATAATCCGAAATAAAATGAATAACAATGCTAGGTACGTAACAAATAGATTTTCTCAGGTTTAGTGTTGCCCGTGGTGTGGATTAACATCGCAGATTGTCAAAGACGAAATGAAAATAACGTTTACGATTTCGAGTACAGCCCGGAGGGACGCTACCCGAAAAATAAGATACTGCCCTTTCCGCATACAACGTTGCCGTTTCGTATTATGGATTTTCCGCAACTTCCGGCAATTTTAAACCTTCAATGATAATCGACCCACCATCATGGATGTTCTCAACACTTTTTATCAGAGATGGAAAACGTTTTTAATTTTTTCGTTTTCGTTTTTGTTAATTGATTTAAAAAATATCGTTTTTGTTTAATGTTTTTAAGCGTTTTAGATTATTACGTTTTTGATTAACGTTTTTAAAAACGTTATTTTATTATTGTTCCCAAATAACGTTTTTGATAATTGTTTTTTTATATATGTATAAAATATATTCTTATAACTTATAAGAGTAACGCGCAATATAGAAATGCACTTAAAAGTTAAAATTCAAATTAATTATCCTTAATATTTAAATTTTAAATCAAAATTATAATTTATATAAAATTCAGAAAATTTAAATATTTTTAAATTTTAAAAGTGCATTGGTAAAAATTAAAAATCAAAAAGTATAGACTTAAGTCTTACAGATACTTACTTTTTTTTTTCGTTCTATAAATAATTAAAAAATGTATAATACCATAATTTATTTCCTTTTTACGTTTTTGTTTTCGTTTTTTGTTTTGTTTCGTTTTCGTTTTATTAATTGTTTTCGTTTTTTGTTTTTTTCCGTTTTCGTTTTTCATTTTTTTCCGTTTAATAAAGTTCATTAAAAACGTTTTAAAAAACGTTTTCCATACCTGCTTTTTATGACAACGCCTCATCGTCGCACGATTAACGCAACGGATATGAAACACCGACAACGTGGAACGATGGCGCGATCGTGGTTTCCCGGTGATCGTATTGCGTTTGCCGGTCGAACGACATTTTTAAGGACTCGTTTCGATCCCGGGGAAGATGATCGCCGGCGTTCCGTTCGCGAACATAGATGCATTCACGGCAGCGCGTACCGTTGAGGATGGCTCGTCGAACGACCTCAGGCAGCCGTCGTCGTGCACTGTTTACCGGCAAGGTCGGCGGTGATAACAACAAAAATACGAGGTAATAATGGCGCGGTGCTATGGTCGCGTTTCTCGCGTGCGCTCGCGAACGTTCGTACGTAATACCCCGCCGATTCGCATTGGATACGCGCAACGTCGTAACGTGTATCTCAAAGGCGGGCAACGAAAATGATCAACTCGAGTTGACGGAACACAAGATCATCGATACGTTAAAAGTTAACATGTGAAAAAAAAAAAATCAACTCAACCCGGTTTGAAGAAAAGTTGCTATCTACGTTTTTCAAATAGTATATAATAAATCGCATGAAAAGTGACCGAGTTCTTTGGAAACATCTCGTTTCCCAAGTTATAACAAACGGTTTTTTTTGCATTTTTTTTTTTTATCGCGATATGCAGCAGTGGTGCCGAAGCGTTCGACGGATAACTATATGACATTGTACATCGAGGAGCCGCTCATTACCGTATTTATTTGTCTTTATAGTGAAAATTCATTTCATACAAAGTTCCGTGTCGACGGCCAGAACTCAATGTCCGATCATTAGAAAATCTAATGTGACATCTGACGTACAGCGCATGCGACACTTTTGCTTTACATTACTATTTCATTTTCATATTAACACTTACGTATAAACGAGAAATTTCAACGTTTTTTAACTTTTTAGATAATTATTAAATCGGCTGTGAAAAGCTAAATTATTTCAATTGCCAATTGAACTAATTGAGTTACAAAGTTTATTAGAAAATAAACTAACTAATTAAGTCAAAAAGTTTACTTTTAACTTAACTTCATAACTAGTTAATGGCCATATTTGAATAATCTATGTACAACCGAACGTTTGCAACGTGTACGTTGATTTTCGGAGCATTCGGAAGCGTGGCGAAACAAGGTTTCGGAAACGAAAATCTGCTTCTGTTCGTCATCAACTTGCGTGTGTGGACGGAAACGTGAGTTTTCGGGACGAAAAACAGACACTGTGTAACCCTTTTCAAGAATTTTCTGACCAACGGATCGTTGTCGATGAACGGCGTGTTTTACGGAGCAGATTTTCGACGGATAACTGTGGCACGGCGCAGCCTATCGGCACCGGTAAGCTATACGGGAAGACGTTGCAGCACAGTCGAGATTTGAAACGATGATCCGTATTGAAAACCTGCCAGGGATTTCTTTCTTTTTATTTTTCGTCGCAATTTTTGATAATTTTAGGGCATATTTTAAGGTGTATTTGATGATAATACAGTGCATATTTCTGGGCTTTTCAATGCCACTAAACTCTGGTCGCTATTCATTTCGGCGACGATGCTGCACGCTGCAGTCGAGATACTAAATATTCGTATTCCGTTGCGTTTACCACGACTCTACCGCGACGTAAAACAACAATATAGGTTGCGTGTTATACGCAAATATCGCATACGATAACGTGTATACCGTGAACGTGAACAAAACGCAACTATCGGCTTTCCCCTAGAATAACTTACCGCTGTTCTTTAGCTCCGACTTCCTTTTCTATTTTCCACACGCACCACCTTCGCATCTACTCCGCAACCTACTCTATCCGCGTTGACGTATTCGTTTTACAACGCCAACGCGAACACGTGTTTCCCAACTGTGTGTTCACCCCCGGTTAAACGTCCCCGGGATCTTTTGCTTCCTTCAACCCCAGCCGTTGGCAAGAAAAAAACACCCCTGGATGACATCGTCAAGATGGTACTACTTCGTAAGTGTTGAAAAACGATGCGGCGATTGGAACACGTTACCGGCGACACTGCCGTGCGGTAATCGCGCCGATCACACAGGTCCCACCAGGGCAGGCGGAAAATTTTGAGAGCGCCGGGGCTAATCTGTTCCAGGCCCTCTTTACTTGCACTTGTCCGCGCGAGACACGCGTACTACTTGTACGTACTTCAGTACAATATACAATACCGTACAAAAGGCGACGGGCCCCGGGATCTAGCCCTCTCTGCCCCACGGGCGTACGAGGAAAAGCGCACGCACGCGACTCTTGCCACCCGCACCGGTTTCGACGGGCGGACACGACGCAACGAGGACGCGCCGTCCGTCGGGGCTGGTACGCACGCATCGCGAGCGCCGGACGCGCGTTTCGATCGCGCACGCGCCGTATCCGTAGGCCGACGCGCGATCGACGCCGAGCAAAACGCTCGAAAGTCGTGAACGCGATCTTACAACGCGTGCACGATCCTGTCGCGAGATGTTCGCGTTCCAGGTTCGTGGACGTATCGATAAACGCACGTCAACGCTGTTTCAACGGTCGCCGTGCGCGTTCGCCGCTCGAAAATCTTACGCCGCGTACGCGCCAGCGAAACGCGCGTCGCGTATCGCTTGGCGGCGAAATCGCGCCGCGGCACACGCGACGCGGTCGGAGAGGCAGCGGGCGGTACAGTTGCTCAAGTTGCGCGCCCGACCGAATCGGAACGAGGCTACGGTACCGCGGCGTTTTTTTGTTCCGCACAAGAACTGTCGACGTACGGCACGGGAAACAGAAACGTAACGTTTTTATTGTACAGGAAAAGGCGTATGGGTAACCACGTGCAACACTGTTCGTTTTTTAATGAATAATTTTTTTTTTTTATTTATTTTCATTCGTTTCTATAACAGTTCCTTAAATCGACTAATTTATACAGTTCATTTTTACACGTACACAATATAGATAACGGGTGGCGGGGTGGGGGTGGGGGTGGGGGGTGGAAAGGACAATGAAATCAAGTGAAATAAAATTAACACGAACAATACAATACGTATTCCACGACAACATACACCCGGATTATTATTTTAACACTTCATGAGAACGATACGGATACAATTGTAGTTGCGCTGTACAAATGAAATACCGTATAATTGTTATTATATGTACATATCCCTATTACTGGCCGAATCCCTCGTACTATTTTAAGATTGGAAAGAAATAAAAATTAATAATAATAATAATAATAATAATAATAATAATAATAATAATTATGATAATAATTATGATAATAACAACACAATATTGGTATATTTACACCACGAACGCACGGCATTCCGGTGACGGCGCAATACGCAATATGCAATATTGTCGCAAATATAATAGTAATTATGATGATCGATAACAGTGCGATCGGGGCTGTTTGTGTTCGTCCGCGTCTACTGCAGCGGATCCGGTTCGCATCGCAATCGGGTTAATCGTATCGCGTATTGCAGTTTAGTGTTGTTTACGATACGAAGTTATACAAATAAATAAAAAAAAAAAAACAAAAACAAAACGCGTTCACTTAAATCGATATTTATACATCCACGTACATCAACGGTCGTGTGCACAATGTGATAATATATTACAAATATATTACAAATACGCCTAATGATAATAATAATAATAATAATAATAATGGAAATTAAAATAATTATAATAATAATAATACAAGTTATAATAATCTAAAAAAAAAGAAAAAAAAATAATGACAATTTTCATAAAATATAACGTATGCCGTTAATGTTCGTTATCGAAAAAAATGAATAAAAAATTAAAACGAAATAAATTACTGCGTTGTTGATGACCGTAGAATATATGTAATAGCTTTGCAATACGAAAAATACGGGTAATAAATTACAGGTGTGGGCCCCCGGACTGCGGTGTGCGCGTCGTCGTCCGCGAACACAACCGCCCACCGGCATTGTTACCCCGCACGTAAGTCCGTGTGTGACAAACTCCTATTGTTTCCACCGACGTGCCCACCGAGCTGTTGCGGTCGCGATTTCGTTCGCGGGTCCACTATTTCAGATTTCGTTCCGATGCCCGTCCGCTTCCGAGTGATGAGCGAAACGAGGCTGGAAATGTTGCGAAATTCGGTGCCGATCCGTACCGCGGTTAGGGTAGAAGAACTGGGTAGTTTCGATTGTTTTTTTTTTTTTTCATTTTTTTCTACAATGACTAGGACGAAGTCAAAAAAAAAAAAAAAAAAATACCTAAGACACCGCTTGACCGTTACGTGCGTAATACCACGTACTAGACAATATTATAGTTCCACGCGACGGTGGTCAGTCGAACGACACTTCGACCGTCCGCTTGGTCAGGTCCAGCGGCGAGGGCGGCAGCGCGGTGGCCGTGGCCGCGGACTCGTGATCGTCCGAGCTGGCGGAATGCCGGCCACCGGCCGACTGTGGCGCGGCGGGCGGTGGCGATCGGTTGAACTTGGCCGCGGTGGTCTTCAGCGACAGGTCGATGGGATACTCCTGTTCGACGGCTATGCCGCCGGGCGCCGGACTGGACAGCAGCAGATCTCCACCAGCGGCCGTGCGGCCGGCCGTGACGGCCGCGTGCCAACCGGCGGCGGCCATGGTGAGCGCGAGGCCGGGACCGCCGCCGCCGAACGGGGTGAGGCCAGGCCGGGTGACGGACAGCGGGTAGTAGGGCGAGTGGAAACCGGAGATGGGCGGCGACGAGCCAACGGTGGCCGACGACGGGCTGGCCGATAGCCGGACGCGCTTGGCGTCCGCCGAGCCGATGGACGACGCCGGCGATGAGGACAACCTGGTGCCGCCCGCGGTGTACGGCGGGCTGTGGTGCCGGAGCACGGGGCTGGCCATCTTGTTGCGATGACGGCCGCTGTTGTCCTCGTCGTCGGGCATGGACGAGCCGCCCGAGTCGTCGGAAGCGGACAAGCGCCGTCGGCGCCGGCGTCCGCCCTTGGGCGAGCGGTCGCGCTCGTCCCCGTTGTTGTTGTCGTCGTCGTCATCGTCCATTTCACCGACGCCGCCGCAATCATCGTCGTCTTCTTCGTCGTAACGGCGATGCCGCCGGTGGTCCGGTCCGTTGTTGTTGATGTTGTTGTTGTTGTTGTTGTTGTGGTGGTGGTGTTGTTGGTGATTGTGGTGTTGGCTGTGGTGACGGTTGTTCCGGGGGTGATGGTGCGCGCCGATCATGGCGTCGGCGGCGCGTCGCCGGCAGGACGCGTCGTCCTGGACCGCGGCCGTCATCAGGGCCGCGGCGGCCCCGTAACCGTTGAGCCGGGCCTGCAGGAACTTGTCGGTGGTCAGGAAATGGTGGCCGGGGTGCACCAGGCCGGCGGGGTACAGGGGCGAGCCGCTGCCGAACGCGGCTAGCGAAGGTGGAGGCGGCTGATGGTGGTGCTGCTGCTGGTGGTGCGGCGACGACCGGCTGCTGCCGTTATGGTGTTGCTGTTGCTGCTGCGGGTGGTGCCCGACGGCCGCGGCCGCGGCCGCGGCGTTCTGGTCTTGCAGCAGACAGTGGATCTTGAACCAGTTGGACCGCCGTCCGTACCTGGACCCGCTCTTAGACATGCCCACCAGCAAGCATTTGCGCAGCCGGCACGCTTTGCACGACGTCCGGTTCTTTTTGTTGATCACACACTCGCCGTTGTTCTTGCATTCGGATATCGAGCTCAGGTTGTTGTAAGTCCGTCCGAAAAACGACTGAAACACACAAAACGGAATATTATTAACAACGAGTTACGGTTTCGATAACGCTCGTTCAGCGACTACGGGCGATAAAAACCCAATAAAAACAATTGCCCTAAAGATGATCGAACGTTTCGAGATGTCCGGTATTGAGACCGTGTGTTAAAAACAAGTTTTCTCAGCGATGGATATAACGAGAGCGCTTTACGTATATTCGATGATTAATATTCAACCGACGCAAACAGTGAAGTTTTCAACAACAAATAAATGCATTCGTTTACGTAACCAATTCCGTCCACAGCGATTATCACACGTAGCGTTATAGAATATACGGTAACAACAGTTCGATCCGATGTTTTATGACTGTTAATTATTATTTTTACAATCGATATTAGAACCGAAATACAATACGTTCATAACTTCAACCATATCTCTAGTGTACAATATAATTAAGAATAAATCATTACGTAAAAAAGTGTTATTTTTTTTTTTTTTGTTTCGCAACGATTACCGATTGTCCGTACAGTGCAATGATGGTCAATATTTCTTGTCAAAGGTATGTCGTCCGCGTGACATGCGCTGTACCTAGTAACTTTTTTCGCGTTTAATTTAGCCAAATATTTCCTATGTACCGACTCCATGGGAACAGATGTGTCAACGCCATTAGTCAAGTCGGACGTCGTGGTTTTCGCTGAATCGCGATAGCGGAGAACACGCGCGCGGGCACACGATACCCAACAACACATGGATGTATGAATGAATGTACCGCGCCGTGTACAATGCGCATTATTATGTGTAATACGAACGTCGTGTAGGTATATTCGTACGCGTTTCGACCGGAAAGTAATAATAACATATAATATGTGTAATGCACGCTCGCGATCGGGGCGTGTGTACGCTGTGGCTCCGAGCTATAGGTACGAGTCCGGGTCCACGACGGATACGTTGCTGACATTATTCCCACGACCACGTACACTCGGGCGCACATATGCGCGCGTCGCGTGGATAACAATATTGTAATATTATTGTTGTTTCGACCGACGGCCAACGTTATTAAAAACGATAGATCACACGGTCGATATTGTGTGTATGCAAGTGTCTTCGTGCGCCAAAACGATGTTGTGAACGCACGCGTGGAGACTGGAACCGGCCGGCCCCGCGATAGACATCTACCGACTAATGAGTCATATACGAACTACGGGTCTCTCCGTTGGTGTGTTCGAATCGCAGAATAAATCATAAATCTTCGCGTATCGCGATCTCCAACGAATGAACACTGCGCGCGCGTGTACGTATCGATGTTCACCACTCGTGGATCGATGACCGGACATGCAGTGCATGTATAACACGTACATCGATCGAACGGTTGCCGACGAAAAGAACACGAGATTACGAAAATCGACGGAAACGAGCGTGCGCGTTATTCGGGTGCTGACGAGGGTGCCTCGCCCCATACCGTGGTGGAGCGGCGTTCGAGCGGTTTGAAGTGTTGTTACGGCCGAATAAGGATTGGCGACTGAACACGAGCTTAGAACAGCCATAACCTACGAATTGATTCGCTCGGTGACTTTAACGCGCGCACCGGTACCAGGTTCACACGCGATCTGAAAAGATAAATGAGAGGTTCCGATTTGGAATTCGAACCGTTTAATTTGTGATTGGGGCATATAATGATTATCATTATTTCGTGGTTCGAATTGCGATTTTTAAATGATCAATGTAATTGTTAGAATAATGGTATTGTTATTTTTCTGGATAAATACTATTACTCGTTCTCACGTCACTTTGAACAATGACGTCTGTGGATTATTAAAAACAGTAAACATATTTTAGAACGCGGTGCTTCGAAACGAAAAGGAAAAGTTGTATACGAATTATACGCGATTTGACCGTTTAAAAAATATTATTTAATCTTCTTTTCTCGAATTATTCAGGATCTTTTATCGTATTATAAAATATTTCGTCATAGTATCACATAATAAAAATGCAATTAACACCGTCTATCGATCAATACATTGTTATCCCATCTACAGCAATGTTAGTGTTCCGTTTTTTTTTTTTTCGCGCAGACCGACCTGCTGCGTTATCAAGCTGTTCCCCATAACATTTGTGTCGACGTATTTATAAGAATTTAAACGAAGAATAAAAATGGTAGATGGAACACGGTAAATCATACGCAAACCCACTGGTTGTGAAATCGATATATGTGTTATGTAACAAATACTTTTTATCTCGGGTGAGACGGTACAGCTACGTGCGGTTTGCCCGTTTATGATATGTACGAACATCGTACGGAAATATGTATTGAAGTTCGCATATTATTGCACGTACGTGGTAGTGAAATTCGTTGGTTTCGCTACGCAAAGCTTCGAAAACCAAAACCTTAGGTCAAAACTAAACGTAATGAAATGTTATACAGAACGCAGCGAACGTTTTATTAAAGCGTTGTTGCACAGTTATACACAGTTAACACTTTTAGCAATCTAACAGCGGCATAAATCGAAGCCGAAAGTTTCGTGCAACAAATTTTCCGATCGAAAACATAGATGTAATGACATTTTTTTTTCGGCACAAAACTTATATTTTTTATCTCGTTGAAAGTTTTGTTCGCGAGTCGTCTCGCAGCGGGGTAATACCAATAATAATAATAAACCTTATTTCTTTTCACGGATTTTATTAAAATTTTGAAACGGTAAGGTAACAGTTACAATCGTGAATATTGTAGATTTGTGGTTTTCAAACTAATACGGAATATTTACTCGTCTAAAACTATGAAGCCGCTAGATCGGTGCGGCTGTTTTATTGTGGCGCTGCCGGTGTACACTGATATTTCCGAGTATCTCTCGTCGATGAAGAACGGCGAGCGACAAAGAAAATTTGCAAGACGATAGTCGACAACGACTGCGGCTAATAATTCCAATTGTACGTAAAAGCAATTTATATAAATAATGGTGAATCGGTCAGGTATGAAAGAGAAAGACGGAGAGAGAGAGAGAGAGAGAGAGCAAGAGACTGCGCAGATGGACGATGCATATATTATTACATACGGGTAGGTTATAATAAAATGCGAGCGCGTGCGAGTTTCGTTTCGTTTATTATTTTTTCATACGCATTATTATTTTCAATCGGTTTGACATTTATCTCACGTATGTATGTATAAGTATAAGTTCATATACACACACACACACACACACACACACACGCGCACACACATGCACACGAGATGTAGGCGAAGATGCCGCATTCCGCGTCGACTTGACCGCACCACAACTGGACCATCGCCGATGAAAACAACCGGTATACGCGTACGCACGCGCATATATAAAGACGCTCGGAGTTGACATTTTATTATTATTGTTGTTGTTGTTGATTTTTTTTTTTTTTTTATAACTTTTACCCTACTCTTCTTTTCGGTCCTTCGCATATTATTATCTGGATGGACGGGAAAAAAAAAAAAAAAAATAGAAAGTCCCCTGGCCCGGCACTCGTGATAATAATGTTACATTGGTCGAATAAATCGTGTCACGAAATTAACTCGATCGTATAATGTGTGTACAAGCGTATTATGTTATGCGCTCGTCCGAGTGAGCGTTATCTAATGATCGCCGCCGCCGCCGCATCTTCTGTGTATTATGTTTATTAAAATATAGTATAGGTACACGCGCGTGTTCGACGGTCGCGCGGAGGGTGGTGAGAGGGAAAATTAGACGGACGGACGTATATTTTCGTCCGACGGGTGTTGCGTAAACGTCTCGACCGAAATAATCGTATTATCGAGATATTATTGTACAATTATACGCGACTAAACGTGTGATGCGCGTTCGCTTGTGCTCCGTTTTTTCATACATTCCCCCCGGTGACGTGTTCGCGGGCGTCCATTTTGTGGGAAAGGCAACCGAGCGCACCCCTTGCCCGGTCCTGCCATCTTTGAACTTTCCGCGCGCACGCATATTTTATCGGGACGTTATTCGACTATTATAGGGTTCATTGAGAGTTGATAAAGTTAAAAGAAAAAAAAAAATCATTAATCTGCAATGAACACATACCGTGACGGGCATTGAGGATAAATTATGAAATTTTGCTGATGCGATTGTGACAAAAATATTATGTTGACGATCGGGCTTAATAGCAATTCGTCTATGTACCTCTGATTTCGCGTACCAATCACGGTAACGTTCTTTTGCACGCCGTTTTCGACGGTAGCGTATCTATAAAATAATGTTCTCAGTGAATTTTTATTTTTATTAACATCTTCACTCGTCGGTTGTTGTCATTGGTTTTATTTGAATTTTAAACCTTACACATTCCGCGTGAGGTGATATTTATTGCATTGTAACCCATCCCTCGTTGTTAGACCGACGCCGTCGAAAAGGATGTGCCTGTATTACGTTTTTACTGTACACATGTTACGTATAACCAAGAAACACGAACGCGATAATAAACATAATTGCGATTTTCTCGTCGGCGAGTGGAAATGTACCCAAGCGAGTTCGGTTACTGCAGTATTTTACGCGCTCGTACGGCATTCCGATGTACTCGCGCGCGTTCGTATTGATTTTTCGATAACACGAATAGTCATCATTAACGGCGACGACGTTTTCAGCCGCTTCGGAATGATAACGATTACGTTGTGTACCTGCACACGTGCAGACGCGCGCGGATTGCGGTAGAACAGCGCATCTCGACTGACCGTGGACCGCAGAAGGGAACGATCGTCGCGAACGAGGGAAATGCGAAACAATAAAAAAAAGGGAAAGACGGAGGAAGAGCGAACAGAGAGTTTCGTAATTATTATAACTTTATACCGCAACCGTGTTATTGTCGTGCGTACGCGGCGGAGTCGGTGGTCAAGTATAATAGGTATATACGTCGGTTAGGTTATACATTAATACGTACTTTCTTATTTTTTTTTTTTTTTTTTTTTTATTATATTATCATATATTTGTATCGATTTCGA
This sequence comes from Sipha flava, assembly GCF_003268045.1. Taxonomy (NCBI): domain Eukaryota; kingdom Metazoa; phylum Arthropoda; class Insecta; order Hemiptera; family Aphididae; genus Sipha; species Sipha flava. Next base: position 135,917 of record NW_020273517.1, read on the forward strand.
AGAAGCGCCGAACCACCGCCGTCGAAGAGTGCAGCGTTAGTTTTTGTTTTGAAAGTCAATACCGGTCGGAAAAATATAACGTCGTCGTGACGACGGTAAAAAACTTGTTCGCATTACATATAAGCGCGCACGCGTACGCGCGCGCGCGTTGTAGTATTATATTATTACGATGAGAGCATGTGTGTGCGTGTGTGTGCGCGCACATATTATTAGAGTGCCATCGCTGCGGCGGAGAACGCGCATTTGTAAATGATAATTATGTATATATATCCCCGTACGTAGATTATTATTGTGTCCGGTCGTGTTAACGAGTACGGATATCGTTTGTAGGACAGAACTAATGAAGGTATAGAACAGCGGCGCGATCGGTGCGCAGACGGATTTTTCGCGATATTTTCGGTTTGCGGTTCGAGGTTGATCGATAAAAGGTTGTTCGACGTAAACCACACGTTTTTCCTAAAAAAGGGCTTAGTTTAAGGTTTTTTTTTAGAAGTGCGCAAGGCTCAAAACTCAACCCCATAAAATATAATAATAATAATAATAACACGGTCTTAATAAACCTAATCTGATGATTGACGGACCCTCTACCTGCACTCGGCCATAAAGTCGACGACTACAATTTATTATTGTGTTAAATTTTATTCACAGGCGGTGTATTTACAACTGCACGTTTTTTGGAATCAGAAGTTTCATTTCGAGTTACGCGAAATGTGTTCAGATGCACGTTAAAATAAGCCCTGTCCTAAGGTATCCGATCGCGCGAACCGAGCGAAAAGTTCAGTGGACAACGGTTGGTTTCGAAAAGCCACGCGCGTGGCGATTTTATAGCAGCGATAGGTAAACGTGTAAAAGTACTCACTTTGCAGCCTTCGCATGTGAAAGCTCCGAAATGGAAACCGGCGGCTGGCTCTCCGCAAACTTTGCACTGTTGGTTCATCTGCGCAAAAAGAAAAAAAAAAGCGGAATAAGTTTTAAAAGGTTACATCGTATTATACCATAATATATAGGCGTATCAAATCGCGTCACCGACTGCGGCGGAGGATTATCCTCGAACGAACACAACGTTTATGAGTACATTTCTACACGTGTGCATCTCCCTGGTCAATGTAGGTACACTAATACAAATGTCTTACGCTAAACGGACTCGGTCAAGGAAATCTAGTAATAATAATACATCGAGATGGCGCATTAGCATAACACACGTATGTGTTATTGTTGTTCTACACTTTATACGCGCGTATGTTATTATGCATACGAAAGGGGTACATAATACGAAAACGACTTAATTTATATATATATATATATATACATATAGAATATTTATTATACACATAATTTAGTATTACAATCTTGTTACGCGCCGCGGATCGTCTTCGACGTTTCGCGCGTAAACAGAGGACAAATCGTTCTCGTAATTTCACGTGCACGATATTGCGTAATCACGTATGCGCGAGCATTAAAACATTAAGTCTCATTATTTCCCACACGGGGCCTCCCCGACACCGATCCTGCCGCGTTGCCCTCCCGAACCGTATGAAATAAACGATTTCCGGCAACCGATTCGAATCGAGACCGCGATAGGGACTGGTGATCTCGGGTACACGTCCGTAAGAGTACGCGTACATCAAACGCGACGTTTTTCCGTTTGAAATCGATTTTCGCCACGGTCTTGCGCAATACGCTCGACTCAGCTGACCCGACGTGCTCTTTCGCGCGTACGCGTTTCCGTCAAAGATGCTCGCATGGCGCGCGTATAAATATAACGATTAATATATAACGTTATTAATTGTTGTAGTACGACGGTGCGCGCGCGCGCAATTGCTCCGAGTCACGAAATAATTAGGTATTATTATTTTACAGGTACCGCCGCCTCGGAGTGCTACCGCGATCCGACAACAGCCTTCCTCCGTTTAAACACGTCGTCGATTGTGCACAGGTACAAAACACTGTGCGCACCTACCAGCCGCCGCCCGAGATGTTCTCGTAAAAATCCGTACAGTCATCGTTGGCGGCACGTTTACATGTACGACATAAAGCGCTGCCGTTACTACACCGGTATTACGATATCATCGTATAGTTTTCTATACGCCAACACGACGAGAACGCGTACCGTCTCCTCGGACGTCGTGTATACGACTTTCGGCCGCGACAACGCGAGCTCGTGTACGCGTTGCAAGCGGTTCACGGTTTTTCGAGATGGCGCGAGCTCGGAGTTTCGGTTTCGTCGGGGACACTTGTACACGGTATTTTTTATGTTTCCCCCCCCCCCCCCCCGGGGGTATTAACACGGTGGATGTGTTCCGACAGTCGGCGGACGGTTAATTAAATTTTATTTTACGCGAACGTATAACCTCCAAACGACCGTACGGCGACCGTGGAATATCTAAACGGCGGCATCTGCGCATGCACGCGCGCTGCCGGTGCGACAGCGGGCGTAGGCGATATCGTGGGTCGTCGAAGTCTCCGGAGATTTTATATACTCTCTCCGTCTCTCTCCGTCTCTCTGTGGCGTGTTCAAACGACACGCAACAGCCCACCCAAGGCAGTGCTCTCAAGACGCTACTGGAACGGAAGACTTCTCGGGACAGATAAATAAATTGTGTTGAATAAACGGTCGTCATCGTTGATCGCTATCGAATGTGTATTTATTACATATTATACGCATAAGCGCGCGCGAACCAGCACAGCGGTAAATAACAGTCGGATGACGCACAGGATTAAATATTATTTTAATACTCGCACGAGTGTACAGGGTGATGCTTTTGTGCACCTACTATCGGAAAAATTGTTTGTTAGCGAGATAACAGCTGTAAGGCGATAATATCTTAAGGTGGACGAGAAAAAATGTTTTGAAGTCTCTACCCTTGACGGGATGACAACGAAATCGCTGGTACCTGTATAGGTATATAACAAAAAGTGTAACAGCGTAGAAAGGATCGCTCGGTGTAACGTACGTACGCTAACGAACGTCCTTAATCGAACAAACAGCAAAGAGGTGCAGACCGGAAAAGTGTTAAAACGGAAAAACGGAACGTTGCGAATCCCTCCCCGGTTTCCCGTACCGCGCACTACGCGAACAAAACAAACGACCGAACGGCCTTCCGTGTACGTACGATATTTCGGCCTGTGCTCGAGAACCTATTCCGCGTTGGGCACGTGCGTACACCACACCGCGGCGCGGATCGTTTACCGCGAGGGCAGTGAATTTATTTTCGTACCGCGCGTATAAATTACATCGAACCGCGTCATTTCAAAAAAGACGACACCGGCCGCGACCGGTTTCGTGCCACGATTTGGCCGGCTTCCTAATTCAGAAGCGAACGCGTACGTATTACATACGTACAAGACGACCGACCGCTATTGTGTTGCCCGCTAACCTCTTAGCTCTCGCGCGCGCTCAGCGTATCCTGAATACGTGCCGCGGCAGCGCGCGGTGGTCCCGAAGACGCATATTTTATTATTATTATCGACCGCTCGCGCGCACGCGCGTGCAACGCGTACGGCACAGCGTGCAATAGTAGATCAATTATTTATTCGCCGCCGGCGCGTTTTTCCATTGGAATCGACTGGTTTTTATTTTTATTTTCACGTAACCGGCACAAGCCGCGGGCCACACGCGAGCCGTACGCGCCCGTATACCGCGCGGCGGACACGGGCGCGGAGATCGTGTCGAACGGATAGAACAATCCGTCGGTTAACCTTTAGCGCGTCCCGTCCCGTTCTGTACGACGGTGTTTGTGCGGCGTAAGGGAACACCTAACGGCGCGGAAAACGAGAAAAAATCATGCGCGTTACGTGGACATCGTACGGGTGATGTACGTCAAGTCGGCCGAGAAAATGGATCATGGGAAAATAATGCGTTTACTCTTAATCCCGCACACGATCCGTTTGTGGAAAGAAACGTACGGGTGGTAATCTTACCGGGAACAGGACGAAGCTTAAAATTACTGTTTTAATAAGTGTATGGTTGTATAATTAGCTCGTTTATGAGAGAAAAAAAAAACATCGAATGATAACGTTAGAAATTATGGGTTCGTGTGACGCGCGGCGAACGTATGTGCGTAACGAATAACAGACTCGTTTTATCTCTAACTTGGCCGCTAAAAAAAAAAAAATCGTTCCCAAGGTCCGTTCACGTTTTGTTTTTTATTTATATGTTTAAAAACAGTACATGTTGTAGAACGGCGAGTGCCGACGGATTTTAAGAACATAATCTCGGTAACCTAAATCTGTAACGTCGATAAAACCATTCGTCTCGACGTACCTTCGCTCACGAACGCAATCGGATTGTAATGTTATATCGGCGTTTTAACGCGCGTACAACACTACTCCGCAAACGTAATATACAGATTTACCAACGGTGTGTAATAAATAATCAAAACCAGCCACGGATCGGACGACGATATTTAAAATATTATTGCGCAACGAGGGCGGCGAGCTGATCGAGGCGCCTCCTGTCGGGTGTTATAAACACTGCGGCGGTTTTGTCATCGCCATATGTAACACGTACATACGGTGTAGACGGGTATCATGTACTAAATACAATATTATATATCGTATTATGGGTACGCGCGCGCGCGCTCGCGGTTTGGCAGCGGACCAAACGGTTTTCTCGAACGACAGCTGCCGAAACTTAATCAAAGTCATCCGCGTAATCCCACCCCCCTCCCCAGGAACAGTATTATACCGCGCTCCTTCTTTTTCTCCTTCTCGCTGTGTACATGTGAGTATAACATAGTTCGCTAACTCCGTCTCTCGTTTCCTATACACTACTGTTAAATTTTTTTCCTCGGTGCACCGCGTCTTTTTTTGTCATTGACAAATTAACCGTAAATATATACGCGTACGTGTAGTCGAGGAGATTTGACCCTATCCTGAGATCCTCGAAACTCTTTTGCCACCGTCGTCCCCTATACACACACACGCATGCGTTTTATAAGCACCCGATCATCATTAATATTGTAGACGTGTTTTTGCGAATAACCACTTCAGTCGTCGTCGTCGTCGTTTGAAATATACATTTTTCATTCTTCTTCTTCATTATTATTATTATTTTCGAGTGTGAAAGGGATGCGTGTCACCCGTCTATTGTTCTCCGACGCGTATATTTATATGAGGTAGTAACACGGACCATATTATTATTATTGTTATTATAGGTATATATAGAAGGAAAAAAAAAATAAAAAATTATGGTACTTGAACGCGCAAAGGATGTGTGTGCAGTGAGTATATAAACAATCTGTCACCGAGCGGCTACGGCACGGCGGTGGCCACGGTGACGAGAAGAAAATGCAAATAGGGATAAAGTGTTACCGTCGCCGGCCAGTCTTTTCGGCTTTTATTATTATTATTATTATTGTTAATATTATCCTTTAAGCGCCCGTGACCGGTGAGAACGTTATCCTCGTAAGCTGCATCACGTACATGTACAATGTAAACGCGCAGTGATGTCGTTATCGCCTCGAAAACCGTTATTCGCACATGATGCGTACACACGTATTGTACCTATAGGAGGTGTATAATGTTAAATGTACTCCAATGTGTACTATAAGATCCATACGGGTTTGTTTGTTTTGTTCGTCCATTAAGCACTCGAGTGTCGTCCACGCCTATATAGCGCACGATCTATTATAGTCTACGGAATAAGAACGAAGAAAGCGCAGGAACAAAAAAAAAAAAAAGGCTCGAAAAAGCTCTTGGCACGACGAAAATAAAACCATCGGTTAAACCGTTATTTTGTACCTCTACACGATAATATAGGTATTATGCACAACGAAGGGCTGCAATGCACAAGATCCCGCATTCGTATACGATGAATTTAATAGCAGACTGAACCTAATTTATGAGGTTTTAAATTCAAATTTTTAGAAACTTATGCGTCTTATAAATTTAAATCTTTCAAGATTTTAAATCAAGATCAACATGTTTTTTATAATTTTTCATCATCATCATTTTTATATTTTTAATATTTTTTTTTGAATGACACCATATAATTGTTTTAATATCATATAGTGTTAGACAAGTTTATTTTTTGAACATTTTGATGTGAAACAATCAAATATCGAACTAGCAGTGAACATTAGAATATCAAGCTTTGATGGATCGAATTGTTTTACAGCACGCGAAATGTCGTTGCGTTACGCAGCATTTATTATGTATGGTAACATATATTTAAAATATATGTTGCCATCAAAAAAAGAGTCAGTAATATGAAAAGATTTTCGAAAACTGAAACTAAAACAAATGCCTAATCTAAGCTTACGGCCGGCGAAAAGTTCTATCCACTGTTCCGGTTCACAGTTATGACATATCGCGATGCAATATAATACTTGGGATGATTATACGCGCTTTGCGTGTCGGGGACAAACCAGAAAATCAGCGTTTTATTATTCTAAAAATATAAAAAGTAATTCGAGTGTAAACTTGTTTTCACATCACGTCATTTTTCTTATTTCAATTTCGTCAAGCCATGCGCTTTTTTTGCGTTCCCGAAACACATATGTTTAACGGCGGTGGCAGCGACAATGTCGGATTCGGTGTATCGAGAGCGTCACACAATCCGGGTTTTCGCTGGAACCGACTCGTATTCGCATTCGAAATGTATTTTTGTGTTTAGCGCACACGCAGATCATTGCCGTTAATAACGATTTGTCAAATCGAGTACACGGTATATTCCCATCTATGCAATCCGAGTACGAAACAGACGTCGCCGACGTGTGCATAATATTATGCATTACAATGCGTGTTCCGCGCACATCGACGGATCAATCATACGTTATAATAATAAATCGTTGGATTTTTTTTTTTTTTGCAACATAAACACACGAAATCGGAGATAACATGACTGAGCACGTTTGGCGACCGGGTCGATTATGTTGCGCACACGTTATAGTCATACAATACTATTGAAACACGGGATAGTTTTCCCGGCGCACAAGCTTAAAAAAATAAATAAATATAAATAACGGTACACGCGCGTTTCGTCGTATTGTGACAGCCCGTAAAAACTCCGCAGCGGTCGTCTGCGTTGTCGTCGAGACGAGACGATCGTCGGAATCGTTTCCGTTTGACGATGATCGATGACCATGTCGCGCGGATCGTTCGCGAACGTTTTTAGGGAAAAAAAAAAAAAATCCCTTTTCGGATTATAGCGTACGCACATGAGAACGGTATACCTACGCGTTACATATTATTATTGCGCACGCGGGATAAACGGTTCTGAAGTCATATGAAAAGGATATATTATTATACATATATATATATATATAACGAGGCGGCGGATTATGATGTGTATAGAATCAGAAGTGTATTATTCGTTTGCATCATTAGGCGCTGCGCGGGGCGCACAATAGCCACGGATAGAGCGTTTGGATTTCCGTCAAAACGGTAGCTTCGGTGTACCTACACGTATATATATATATAACAGTTTTAAGAATAAGAATACGTTTATCTACACGTATAGAGAGGTATATGAGAAAAAAATGAATCGCATACCGCGAAACGTTTTGCTCGGTGATTAATGATTTGTGAGATGTATTTTGTTCTCCTTTATCCTGGGGTTCGCGCCACACCGGGACCGTCTACCGTGTCGCATTTAAATTAGACACCTCGAGATATAAATGGATATAACGTTTCAAAACATATTTAGGGTAAGTGCACGCTCGGGACGTGTTCAACGTATAAGTGGTAACACTATTTGCAACGCTGTGGGATATATGATATTGCATATTTACTGTAACCGCTGTGTAGCACTTTCGCAGCTATGAATTATGCATATTATAATGCGCGGAGGGTCATAATATTTTTATTATTTTTTTTTTTTTTTTTGATTTTATACGAATAACTTTGTAACTGGAATAGAGTTCACGTTGTCCAATCGTCGCATAAATTGAACGTTTACGATTGAAAAAAAATATTTGCACCGGGTTCAAATCGAAAATGTATCATCACGCTCGTTTGATCGTCAACGATTTACGTCTCGTTTGAATCTGAACGATCTGCAAATACACATCATGGGTACCAAACGGACAACGCACCGCTCCAAATGGTCGGAGAAAAACGATTGCAACTATATCGATTGAAAAGCAACAAAACCCATTGTGTACGACGTCCAAGGCGTCGATTGAAAAATAATTCGCAATCACGGAAGAGCCGGTGAAATATGCATTATTCGTTGCTCCGGTAAACGTTAACGTATTGAACTGTTGGAACTTTTGCGCGGTTCATTTTGTTGGTCAACCAATAATTTTTCTACACTTCAGCGTGGCGACCGAATAACAAGACCAACATTGGTTACTATTACAGTACGCACGGTATACTTACGTGTGGGTACATTTATATTATCTGCGTGTGTGGAAAATGCTGCTGCCGCCGTCGTCGACGACGACGACGACTGCGACCGTCCGCATGGGAGCAGATAAACATCGGAACGCGCGCACATAATATTTAACACGACGAAAGGTTCGTGTTGTTATTTTAATTTTTTTTTTTCCTCGGACCGTTCCGACGAAAAACCAACGCGCGCGCCGCCGTTGACGTCGGATAAAATATGAATAAGGAAAAAATTTAATTCGAGATTACGAAAAAATGAAAAAAATACATTATAAAATCCCGACTGAAACTGTTGCATGTCTTAGATTATAGATAGATATAATTATATTAATAGCCCGCGCTACGTGCACATACACGTGCTAACAACGTTGTCGCTAATTCTTGTACCTTGTAATTTTTTTCTTTTCGCGACCACAAATCACGAAAAGCAAAAACACAAATTACCAAACAAACGGACATTCATTTCCCTCCCCCCCCCTCGGTCGTTACACGTGCGCTTGGTTTTATCGTTCGCACACGCTCGCGCTCTCCGATCAGAGGCCGTACCGAACCATTATTTTTAACCCGAAGCATAACCGAAGCAATACGCGCTCCCCAGGTTGTAGGGTTGTCGCACTCACAGCTTTTACAATATGCGATTCGGAAGAATATGAAAAATTATTATCAGGTTTCTAGCAAAATAACATTTCATAAAATTAGTTAAGCGTTCAATATTTTTGCGGCCACCGGGTTCGGGCGCCCAAGGCGAGTGCCTCGTTCGCCCGACCGTAGTTACACATCTTCCCGTGTAGATGCTTTATTGTAGAAAAATAAATAAACACAAACGTGCATCGGTGGTGCGCGTATAAATATGCATAATATGACACAACGCGCACCGAAAGCAAACCAGAGGACGTTCCCGGGAAACAATGCCGTTCTGATGGTCTACATAAAACAAGCCTGTTAATGAAACTTACCTATTGTACCAACAACCATATCAACGGAGCATTGTGACTGCATACATAATACCTATATATATATATATATATATA